>NC_084634.1:12055408-12195408 GCF_033978795.1 Nerophis ophidion | reverse complement strand
TGTTAGAGCCTATTTATATTATTTATTTATTAATTGTTTTGACAATCTAATTCAATAATGCCAATGAAGATGTTGATTGTTTATTAGATGTTTTAGATCATGGGTGTCAAACTCTGGTGTTTGGCCCGCCGTTTAAATTAATTTGGCCCTTGAGGCAATATCAAATTAACATTAGAGCTGGCCCGCCGGTAACACCACATTCACCGCTAATACTCATACTTGCCAACCCTCCCGATTTTCCCAGGAGACTCCCGAAGTTTAGTGCCCTTCCCGAAAATCTCCCTGGGCAACCATTCTCCCGATTTCCACCCGGACAACAATATTGGGAACGTGCCTTAAAGGAACTGCCTTAAGCATCCTCTACAACATGTCGTCACGTCCTCATTTCCTCCATATAAACAGCGTGCTGGTCAAGTCACATACTATATGCGGCTTTCACAAACACATACTTGGTCAACAGCCATACAGGTCACACTGAGGGTGGCCGTATAAAAAACTTTAACATTGTTACAAATATGCGCCACACTGTGAACCCACACCAAACAAGAATGACAAAACACATTTCGGGAGAACACCCGCACCGTAACACAACATAAACACAAAAGAACAAATACCCAGAAACCCTTGCAGCACTAACTCTTCTGGAATGCTATAATATACACCCCCCGCTACTACCAAACCCCGCCCACCTTTATTTTATTTTTTTATATATTAGCCGTTGGAAAAAGTTAATGTTGATATTTACCTCAGAAGGCTGCAAATAGAAAAGAGGGATTCTTTTTTTTTTTAATATACCATTGATGTTTTTTGAAAGTTGATAAGCTCTGCCTGTTCCATGGGAGAAAGCCCAAATACCCGGAGGGAACTCAGGCATTCCCGGGGAGAACATGCAAACTCCACACAGAAAGATCCCGAGCCCGGGATTGAACCCAGTATTACTCAGGACCTACGTATTGTGAGGCAGATGCACTAACCCCTGTGCCACCGTGCTGCCCTATTTAAGCCTTGCTTGTTCAATATTCATTGCAAAACTTGTTTGGGTCCCTATTAAAAGATGAATTTGTTCAACCTTGGCCCGCCGCTTTGTTCAGTTTTAAATTTTGGCCCACTCTGTATTTGAGTTTGACACCCCCTGTTTTAGATGGATTATGATTGATTGATTGATTGATTGATTGATTGATTGATTGTGTTCAGCTGTTCACGCTCCTCCTGGTGAGCCACCTCCTCCTCTTATAATTAAGAAGGCCGCACAGCTGGGCACTGCCTATGTCTGTCTGTCATGCTGAAGAAGTGAGGAGTGATATAGTTTGTTTACCACTAAATATGTTATTTTGATTATATAGAAAGTCAACCACAGAGAATATTATTTGTTTGTGAAAATAAATTATCGACATTTTGAATCTGGAAGTATCTGCGCGAGTGCTTATTGAAGAATTTAGTGCGTCATAAAACCTCCTCAAGGCTACTCTACAATCTTTATTTTTATTTTTTCAAAACTTTTTGGAACGCAAGAGGAGCCAAAACATTGTGGAGAGACCGGGCCGACTGCGTGGCGGGACACGCTTAGGCCCGGCTCAAGATGGCGGCCAGGAGGCGGAGAATGCAGTGGAGCGAGGAGGCGGGGCAGCCCTGGAGCAACGCTGCAGCAATAGAGATCAGGTGCGTGGCTCACAAACCGGTTCACCATTTGCCTATCTCCTTACAGTGTGTATATATATATATATATATATATATATATATATATTATCGGCGTGTGTCACTAGATCAGCAGCGAACTCTGAGAATTCATTGATAAAGTCCGGATAGGGCCCTGGGGGGCGGTAGATAACAGCCAGGTGTAGAGGCAGCGGTGTGACAGACCTCATAGTAAGCACCTCAAACGATTTCTATTTATTATTTATGTTAGGACTAAGGTTAAAGTTTTCGTTATATATTAGTGCGACCCCCCCACCCCTTTTAAGAGGACGGGCAATATGCGCGTGTGTAAAGTTATGAGGACATGCCTCATTTAGCGCAAAAAAGTCGTTTGGTTTAAGCCGGGTTTCGCTGAGACCGATGACGTTAAGATTGTTGTCTCTGATGATATCATTAACTAACAACGTTTTGGGAGACAATGATCTTATGTTTAAAAAAACCTATATTATAGGTAGTGGGCTGTTATAATTATATATATATATATATATATATATATATATATATATATATATATATATATATATATATATATATATATATATATATATATATATATGCGGTAGGAAATGGATGGATGTATAAGAAATACTTGAAAATATATACACCCCACACCCACCTCAACCCCGCTCATATCTCCCGAATTCGAAGGTCTCAAGGTTGGCAAGCATGATCACAACACAGGAAGTATATTACCCGAGGGGGTGTGGCCCCAGGATGGAAACGCTTCCTGTGGTCTTTGCATGCATGTTATGGAAATATTTTCAGTGATAATAATGTGAGTAAAATACTAAAAAGAACTATAAAAAACAACACTGCGGTACATTAAAATGGGCGTGCAAATGTCAAAAAGCCAACCAATTGCAGGAAATGCAGTCTCGATTTTCAAAATAGAACGTCTGCTCTGAGATCGGTAGGTTGTGAGTTCAAACCCCGGCCGAGTCATACCATAGACTATTAAAAAAAGAGACCCCATTACCTCCCTTACCATGAATTGATTAACGTGGACCCTGACTTAAACAAGTTGAAAAACGTATTCGGGTGTTGCCATTTCGTGGTCAATTGTGCGGAATATGTACTGAACTGTGGGGGCGGTATAGCTCAGTTGGTAGAGCGGCCGTGCCAGCAACTTGAGGGTTGCAGGTTCGATCCCCGCTTACACCATCCTAATCACTGCCGTTGTGTCCTTGGGCAAGACACTTTACCCACCTGCTCTCAGTGCCATCCACACTGGTTTGAATGTAACTTAGATATTGGGTTTCACTAAAGAAAAAGCGCTATATAAATATAATTCACTTCACACTTCACTGTGCAATCTACTAATAGTTTCAATCAATAAATCAATCCCTGCTTGGCAGTCAGCATCAAAGCTTGGAATTGGGGGTTGAATCACCAAAAATAGTCCTTGGGCGCGGCCACCGCTGCTGCTCACTGCTCCCCTCATCTCCCAGGGGGTGATCAAGGGGTGATGGGTCAAATACAGAGGTAATTTTGCCACACTTAGTGTATGTGTGACAATCATTGGTACTTTAACTTCAACTTGAAATGTTTTGGTCATCTTTACTCTGGCAGTTTTCCTCTCTTTTTTCACGCCTGGAAATGATTAAAACATATTTTTTTTCTAGGGTTTTCTGAAGTTTTATGGTCTCTGATAGTGTTTGTGTGTGTGATCGTTAAAGGTTGCCGACCCCCCCTCGATTAGTGCATTTTTTTGTCCTCCCTATCTCCATCTGCTAGGTATATATTGCTTAAAAAATAAATAAATAAATAAAAATGAAAACGTTTTTCCGATTCGACCTATTGATTTGGCATCTTGTGTCACGGAGTAGGCGCTGGTAGGTCCTCGCTCTGACGGAGACAAAGCACCCCGGGGTGTTTGCGGCGTGTAGGTCAAAGTTACCAAGTGGGGCCAAAAGCTACACAGTCAGGAGAACTCCTAATAGAATCAAAAGGTAACTTTATTTGCTGGCTAACTGGACAGATTGGAAGTGTTTCAACGCTTCCAAAGTGCTGCCCACGCAGGTTTTCTCTTTTAAACGGTTCTCCCTCGTGTCCTTTGGTGGATGTTCACTGTGTGGGTGTAGGAGGTGGATGGAGGGAGAGGGGGGGGAGAAAATGTGCTGATTGCGCAAAAACTCCTCTGTTGACAAGGTGAAAGGACAGGGACAACCCTCAGGTCACTGGCATTTTAAAAAAATAATTTCATATTCATCCTAATGCCGTTTGTGAAGTGGCGAATAATTCTACGGCGGCCATCGGAAGTGAGAAACAATATCACAAACTGTAAAACCCTCGTTTCCAGGCGTCAAACCAAGTGTATTGAAAAGCTTTTTCACAACAACCACTGGGGGAGGGACTGGACACCGAAACACGTAGAAGTTCATCAAAATGAAACTATAGGAAAGCAGTACTAAACATACTACCAAACCAGATTGACATATTTGTAAGTAAAAAAAAAAAAAACACATGTTCAACATTTAAATTGTCGGATGAAATATGATTGGAGAGGAACTGCACTTTTTGGGGTGGAATTTTGCCTATCATTCACAATCATTATGTGACTTAAGAACACACGTTTTTTTTTTTTTATGTATTTTAATAATGATAATAAAATGCTTCAAAGATGCCATTAAAATATATATATTTATATATATATATATATATATATATATATATACAAACCCCGTTTCCATATGAGTTGGGAAATTGTGTTGGATGTAAATATAAACGGAATACAATGATTTGCAAATCAGTTGAATGCACTACAAAGACAAGATATTTGATGTTCAAACTCATAAACTTTATTTTTTATTTTTTTGCAAATAATAACTTAGAATTTCATGGCTGCAACACGTGCCAAAGTAGTTGTTACATCACCTTTTCTTTTAACAACACTCAATAAATGTTTGGGAACTGAGGAAACTAATTGTTGAAGCTTTGAAAGTGGAATTCGCTCTCATTCTTGTTTTATGTAGAGCTTTCGTCGTACAACAGTACGGGGTCTCCGCTGTCGTATTTTACACTTCATATTGCGCCACCCATTTTCGATAGGAGACAGGTCTGGACTTCAGGCGGGCCAGGATAGCACCTGTGCTCTTTTACTACAAAACCACACTGTTGTAACACGTGGATTGGCATTGTCTTGGTGAAATAAGCAGGGCCGTCCATGATAATGTTGCTTGGATGACAACATATGTTGCTCCAAAACCTGTATGGACCATTCAGCATTAATGGTGCCTTCACAGATGTGTAAGTTACCCATGCCTTGGGCACTAATACACCCCCATACCATCACAGATGCTGGCTGTTGAACTTCGCGCCCATAACAATCCAGATGGTTATTGTCCTCTTTGTTCTGGAGGACACCGCATCCACAGTTTCTAAATATAATTTGAAATGTGGATTCGTCAGACCACAGAACACTTTTCCACTTTGCATCAGTCCGTCTTAGATTAGCTCGGCCTCAGCGAAGCCAGCGGTGTTCCTTGGTGTTGTTGATAAATGACTTTTGCTTTGCATAGTAGAGTTTTAACTTGCACTTACAGATGTAGCAACCAACTTTAGTTACTGACAGTGGTTTTAGGAAGTGTTCCTGAGCCCATGTGGTGATATCCTTTACAGAGCAATGTCTGTTTTTGATGCAGTACCCCCTGAAGGATCAACGGTCCGTAATATCATTGCTTACGTGCAGTGACTCCTCCAGATTCTCTGAACCTTTTGATGATTTTACGGACAGTAGATGGTAAAATCCCTGAATTCCTTGCAATAGCTCGTTGAAAAATGTTGTTCTAAAACTGTTCGACAATTTGCTTACAAAGTGGTGACCCTCGCCCCATCCTTTTTTCTGAATTACTTAGCATTTCATGGAAGCTGCTTTTATACCCAATCATGGCACCCAACTGTTCCCAATTAGCCTGCACACCTGTGAGATGTTCCAAATAAGTGTTTGATGAGCATTTGGGACACTAGTGATTTAGGGCTATATAAGTAAACATTGATTGATTGATTGATTGATTGATAGATATATATATTAGAGATGCGCGGTCCGCGGTCTCATCCGCGGAGTCCACTGGTAAACCGCGGGTCGGGCGGGTGACATGACGAAAAAATAGATTTTAATTAGGTTCGGGCGGGTGGCGGTTGAACCATCCAGAAATATTTGATATACATGGTTCTGGGATCGGTATCCTTTGCCATTTAAAGAGCAATTTAAGACCCGTGTCACAAAGCGAAGTCGATAATAGGAGACGCTAATATTTTCTAGAATGACTACCGGCAGTCACCCAGATAATAAGTATTGGGGCGTGCTATGAAGCCATTGACTTTGTCGCGCTCTACAGCATGTACGATCTGCTTGTCAGTCCAGCAACATTTTGTGTGTGGCTTCCGCAGACACACGCACACGACTGCAAGGCATACTGGGTGACACAGAGTACACTAATGGTTGTGATATAAACAATTTTAACACTCTTACTAATATGCGCCACGCTGTGAAGCCACCCCAAACAAGATTGAACATAAGCGCAACACAACAAATACCCAGAATCCTTTGTATCCATGACAATTTCTAAATATTTTATACACCTTGCCACCACCCATAATCCTTTGAGTACAAAGGATTATGGGTATTTGTTGTGTTGTGTTTATGTTGTGTTACTGTGAGGATGTTCTCACGAAATGTGTTTGTCAATCTTGTTTGGTGTGGTTTTACAGCGTGGCGCATATTAGTAAGTGTTAAAGTTGTTTATATCACAACCATCAGTGTACTCTGTGTCACCCAGTATGCCTTTCAATCTTGTACGTGTGATTGCGGAAGCTCCACACATGTTGCCAGACTAACAATCGGTATGTACATGTTGTTGAAGGTGTCAAAGGCAATGGCTTTACAGCACGCCCATATCCTTGTCACCAGGATGAGCGCCAATTGGATTATCGCGAGAACGTTAGCGGGCTACAATTGTCTACGTTACTCTGTGAAACGGGTTTAGACAGCTCTGTGAGTTGTCAAGGTGGCCAACCTCTGATGTATTTCAGGTGGCGGGCGGATGCGTTTCTGATAAAATGTTGGTTCGGGTGGATGACGACTTTGCGGGTGATATAATTGCCTATCCGCGCATCTCTAATATATATATATATTAGGGGTGGGCAAATTAATGCGTTAATTATGAGTTAACTCATCAATCTATTAACGCCGACAATTATTTTATCGCACATTTGCGTTTGTTGTTGACATGCTTTTATTTTGTTAACGCCTTTTCTTAACAAGATGGCGTCGCCCGGCGTCGAGGTGCTCTTGGTAAAGATGGAACATTTGGCAAAAATACCGGACAATTCTGCAAATTTCATGGCTGGCTTACAGCGTGGTAACTCCGGGATCACTTACGACCGCCAGACAATTCTGAATGTGGATAGATCGGGCCGTTTTGGACTGAATGACGCGTGCTTGCAAGACCGGCTAGCTAGCATGGGAATACTTTGCCGGCTACATCCAGCGGCCTGTGAAGCAGCGGAGTGTATGTGTTGTGTGTCTATTTATGAATAATGCAGACGAGGAGTGTTGGCTGAGTTCTTAACGTTTGCTTTCAGAGCGTGCATATCACAACATACAAGATGCCGTCATGGCGACACAGCCTATACCGGGCTACCGCGCATGCTCGTCACTCCTGTTGCATGCTGGGTAGGGTAGTTCTTTTATTCCCTGGCTCATAACATCACAATATAGTACCATGTATATGCGTTCAGTTTATCAAAGCACCAAGCAAAAAATCGGAAAATTCCCATCATATCAATTCCTAGATATGGTCATAATTATTTTAAGTGCACTACGCAGAATAAACACAACACTATTAATATTGCTACTACGGATAATTTGATGAAAAATTCCCTAAAACAGCCCACTACCTATAATATAGGTTTTTTAAACATAAGATCCCTGATAAAAAAAAATGTTTCTGCTGTTACCTCAGAAATTGCCTGTTCAGATGTTATGATTGTGGCTCAGAGATTTGTATGTAGATTATATTTACTTTCCATAACAAACAGGATAACTTAAATACCCTAGCAGTGGTAGTAATACGCTTAAATGTTTGTATTTACATTTTTTGAGTTGATTTTTATAAAATATGCTATTTAACTGCTACTGATTTAAATTGTGTTTGCACAACAAATGTTTTGGCGCTTTTGTTCAGGTGGGAGAATATTCCAATAAAGGTGCACTACACACTACTTTTGAATTCATTAATGGGCTTTGCGTATACAATGCAGTTCATCGCGATTAATCGGAGAAATAGTGCGATTAACTTCGATTAAAATTTTTAATCGTTGCCCAGTCCTAATATATATATATATATATATATATATATATATATATATATATATATATATATATATATATATATATATATATATATATATATATATATATATATATATATATATATATATATATATAGGGACGGCGTGGCACAGTGGGAGAGTGGCCGTGCGCAACCCGAGGGTCTCTGGTTCAAATCCCACCTAGAACCAACCTCGTCACGTCCGTTGTGTCCTGAGCAAGACACTTCACCCTTGCTCCTGATGGGTGCTGGTTGACGCCTTGCATGGCAGCTCCCTCCATCAGTGTGTGAATGGGTAAATGTGGAAGTAGTGTCAAAGCGCTTTGAGTACCTTGAAGGTAGAAAAGCGCTATACAAGTACAACCCATTTATCATTTATTTATTTATATATATATATATTGAAAAATAGTTATTAAAATAAACAAGCCAGTTTTTTGAACGTCTTTTTGAAAGGAACGGCTCCTCAAAATCCGACCCCCCTTCAAAGAGCCATAATTCCTATCTCTAAGTGAAGTCGCTCGTGTCGGGGAACAGCCAGCCGGACAATAGCGAGATCTCGTCGTTCTCATTTTAATTCCAAATGTAATTTCCTCCGGGAAGATCTCCGACTCGGAACGTGATCGATGAGAAGATTGGGTACATGGCAAGCTTGCAGCAATTAACGTGTGATAGTGGGAAAACAACAATGCGGTAATTGTACACAGAAAGGTGCTGGGCTGATACCGGCTCCAATTTTCTGCTGATATCAGGAGTGCAAACTGTGCATCAAAATTCTAATGAGAAGCGAACAGGATGCGGTGGAGAAACAATGGACCTTTTTTGTAGACACGGACAGCTTGAGTTGACTGAAGGTAATAAATGTGTCGTGCTGAAAGACTGATGAACTCATTTGCGGTCTGACATTTGTATTATTTGTGATAGATCAGCTTTGTTAGCCATCACTCTGTCCCTCATTCATCATTTCCCCCGACTGGCGAAATATCAACGTGTCATCTCTTGGACGCTTTGTGTGGCCCTTGACAACATTTTGTTTGCTCTTTAATATTACTCACAGAAATACTTTGTAAATGTTCATTGACACATCTTCATTGCAACACAGCAGTAAAACGGCTCATCAAACAAAACAGAAGTCATCGTCAAATTCTCCAATCAGCTAAACAGACTCAATAACTTGAATTTTTTAAAGGGGAACATTATCACAATTTCTGAAGGGTTAAAACCAATAAAAATCAGTTCTCAGTGGCTTATTTTATTTTTCGAAGTTTTTCTAAAAATTTTACCCATCACGCAATATCCCGAAAAACGGCTACAAAGTGCCTGATTTTAAATGTCATTATAGTCACCCGTCTATTGTCCTGTGACGTCACTGCGTGAAGCCACCAGAAACAAATATGGCAGATAGCACAGAAAGGTATAGCATAGTAGCTCGGATTCAGACTCTGATTTCAGGGGCGCAAGCCATTCAACAGATTACGCATGTATTGAAACGGATTGTTGGAGTGTGGAGGCAGATAGCGAAAACGAAATTGAAGAAGAAACTGAAGCTATTGAGCCATATCACGACAGACAGCGGCAACGAGGACAAATTTGGCGATCGCCTTCTAACCAACGATTGCATCTTTTGACCACTGGTGCAACTTGAATCCGTCGATTGGTAAGTGTTTGTTTGGCATTAAATGTGGGTGGAGGGAAAGGCTGGATGCAAATATAGCTATAAATGAGGCATAATGACGCAATATGTACATACAGCTAGCCTAAATAGCATGTTAGCATTGATTAGCTTGCAGTCATGCCGTGAGCAAATATGTCTGATTAGCATATAAGTCAATAACATCAACAAAACTCACCTTTGTGATTTTGTTGATTTTATCGTTGGAAATGCATCTGCTTTGAGTGTCCCAGGATATCCACACTTCGCTGTGCCATCTCTGTCTTAGCATCGCTATCGTCGGTAAAAAGTGCACAACAAACGAGGGACTTTCTCAACTTTTGACCACTGGTGCAACTTGAATTTGTCAATTGGTATGTGTTTGTTTGGCATTAAATGTGGGTGGAGGGAAAGGCCGGATGCAAACATAGCTACAAATGAGGCATACTGATGCAATATGTACATACAGCTAGCCTAAATAGCATGTTAGCATCAATTAGCATGCCGTGAACGTTGATATGTCTGATTCGCACACTCCACGTAAGTCAACTTGAATCCGTCAACACACCGACGAGGCATAATGTCTCCAAGGTACGGAAAACAGTCGAAAAAACGGAAAATAAAAGAGCTGATTTGACTTGGTTTGTGTAATGTGTTTGAGAAAATGGCGGATTGCTTCCCGTTGTTACGTCACGGGTGAAAGGTCATTGCTCCGACAGCGAACAATTGAAAGGCGTTTCAATCGCCAAATTCACCCTTATAGAGTTCGGAAATCGGTTAAAAAAACATATGGTCTTTTTTCTGCGCCAGCAAAGTATATATTGACGCTTACATAGGTCTGGTGATAATGTTCCCCTTTAAACTGAACCAAAAACAAATGCCATTGTAAGTCAATATTACTAACACAAACACTTGTGTTTCGCACGTTAGCAAATGCTAACGACACTAGCTTCATTACATTACTATAGTCACGCGAAATTGCATGTAAAAACTCCTACAGACTTCACACATGCGACGGTTTAGTAAGTAAGAATTGTTTTAGTTGTATTGTAAAACTAACAAACGTTGCCTGGAGTGATGAACGAAGAATCCATACGATTAAAAACGCTATGGACGGATAGAAAACTGCGTGAATTGCAATTTTACTTCCCGTTGAAAGCTACTGCCGGTATATGAATAGAATGGCACCATAGCACAAATAATAAAACAGATTCTCAATGCATTTGCTTGTTTGTTTTCATTTAAAAAAAATTACGTTATGCCCTTTAGCAGAAAAAAAAACACATAAATTAGCCGCATGGTCTTGTAAACTGCAGGGTTCAAATGTGTACGAGGAAAAAAAGCGGCTCATAAACCAGGAATTATGGTAGCTGTTGGATGAAAAAAATGTTTTGCAATATGCATTTTTTGGGTAAAGATTCTTTTTTTGATCGAATGGAACAATAACTGTACTTTATTGTTAATGTTATTAGTCATGTAACCAAGACTGTGACCATTCAACATGCTTTTTATTGAATTAAAATACAAACACACAAAAAAAAAAAATCAAAAATGTAAAACATGTCTTCACTTAAGTGCTGGTGGGGTTATTGATCTTGCCCATGAAGAGGATACTTTGGGTGGAATCCTCCAGGATGAAGACCAAGAAAGGTCGGTCCATTACCATTCTGGCGGGCATACTCATGGGCATCACCTCCAGGGTGGTGACGGCCGCAGCCTCTGTGCCCATTTCATCCACGCTCAAAACCGCCTGATGGGACGCCTGCGGAGGCAGCAATGGGTTAAAAATAAAGAATTTAACAACTTTTTAAGCATAATAAAATATTTTTGAAGTTTTCAAATATTTTAGTCATTTTAAAACAATGTAATCATTTTAAAACGTTTTAGGAGTTTGAAATTGTTTTAAAGATTTTAGAACATTTTCAATGTTTTAAAAACATAAAATGTAAAACTCTATAAGCATTTTTTTAAAATTCGACAAAAAATAAGCATTTTAAAACATAAAGAAGACACAAAAAAATGTTTTTTATATTTTAGACATTTTAAAACACTTCAAACATGTTTGAACATATCAAGATTTCCAACACGATGAATATTTTTATGAATTCAAACATTTTACACATTTTAAATGTTTTAAAAAATATGTTGGGGATTTTGAATTGTTTACATTTTAAACATTTGAATTTTTGGGGGGGACATTTTCAAACAGTTGAACGATTAAAAGAGTACAAACATTTTTTAATTTTTATTTATTTACCATATTTCCTTAAATTGCCGCAGGGCATATAGTATGCGCCTGCCTTGAATTACTGCCGGGTCAAACTCGCTTCCAAAAATAATTAGCGCATGCCTAGTATTACCACCTGGTCAAACTCGAGACACTTCCCCTGTCATCATTTTCAAAATGGAGGAGGCTGATTTCAATACAGGTCATTTGAAATCGCATAAAGGGAGCAAGATTAAGAGCTATTCAGTAGGATTTAAGGTCCAAGCTTACATCACACTCAATTTTTTACTGCATGCCTTTGTTAAGTGCAGGCGTGAGAAGAGGTTTTAAAATAATTAGCGCATGCTTACTTTTACCGCATGCCTTTGGTAAGTGAGCAGAGGTTTTAAATTAATTAGCGCCCCGGCAGCAATTCAAGGAAATACGGTATTTTAAATATTATACAATATTCTAAATCATTTTGTGCACACATTTAAAGATTTAAATCACACACAAACATTTTTAAACATTTCAATAGTTTTCAAAACTTTTTAAAATGTTTAAAAAATATTTTAAACATATATGTTTTAAACATCTTTAAACTTTTTTTGACATTTAAAAAATTTTTTAAACATTTAAAGATTTCAAACACTAAACATTTTTATGAAAACTTTTAAAACATTTGGAATTTTTTAAATTTTTTTAAATTGATTTAAAAAAATTTTTTTTAAATATACTACATTTTAAACATTTGAAAATATTTAAAAAGATTTAAAATATTTTAAACATTTTCAAACAGTATAACATTTTAAACTTTAGAAACCTTTTGTAATGTAAATATTTTACAGTATTTTAGAACATTTGCACATTTTTAATATTTTTCACTATTTTAAACACTTTTTAAACACACTAAAATATTTTTACTCATTTAAAAAAAATGTACACACATTTAAAGATTTCAAACAAGATAAACATTTTTAAACATTAAAAATGTTTTTCAAATGTTTGAAAACATTTTTTAACAATGTATTACATTTAAAGCATTTTAAAATAGTTTAAAAATTATTGTACACACTACATTTTTAGCATTTAACATTTTTTGGGGAGTTTTAAAATTATTTATACATTTTAAAACATCTTAAAAACATTTAAAGATTTCAAACACAAAACATTTTTATGAAGTAAAACATTCAAATTGTTTAAAAATGTTTTAAAGTAAATTTAAAAATAGTTAAAATAATGTATTACATATTAAACATTTGAAACATTTCCAAACAGTTTAAAACACTTCAAAACATTTTAAATATTCAAAAACATTTTAAAACATATTTAAATTGATTTTTGAAAGTGATTAATGGATTTGAATCAGGAGAAATAAGAACGTGAATCGGTTTTAACTGTGCAGCCCAAGTGTTTGTGTCAGACTTTTTCTCACACATTTAAATACCCGATATCATCCGATACTTGTTTTTTTTTGATGATATCGGAGTAATATCTGATATCAACATAAGATCAGATTGTACCATGGAGAGCAAAAATGCCCTCCAGCTGTTTCTCAAATCTATTGAGTGTTTTGACAACACTTTGCACAATTGAGTCGGTGTTATGACACCGGCGAGTCACACCTTGGATACTTTGAGCTTCATGTCTTTGGATATGCCGGAGAAATCGGCGCTGTCTCCGAATGCGGCAGTTATTCCCAATTCTTTCAGCGAGGCGTCCAGAGCAGCGCTGGTGGAAATCGAGAATTTGGGCAAGAACACGTCCACCGATCTGAAACACACAAAGGGGGTGTCATCAAGATTTGGACTTGACACGGGAGGAAAATGGGGTTCCATTGCCGGGTGGATCTCGCGTGAGAGGAAGAGGGATGTGGGAGGAGGCCGGGGGAGGTAGGTTTATCCATTGGAAGTCTGCTGAAAATGACTGTACATGGCAACTTGTGGGCCTTGTTGGAATTGCCACAAAACACATTTTAAAGGCCTACTGAAATGAGATGTTCTTATTTAAACGGGGATAGCGGGTCCATTCTATGTTTCATATTTGATCATTTTGCGATATTGCCATATTTTTGCTGAAAGGATTTAGTAAAGAACATCCACGATAAAGTTCGCAACTTTTGGTCGCGAATATAAAAGCCTTGCCTGTACCGGAAGTAGCAGACGATGTGCGTGTGACGTCACGGGTTGTAGGGCTCCTCACATTGTTAACAATCATGGCCACCAGCAGCGAGAGCGATTCGGACCGAGAAAGCGACAATTTCCCCATTAATTTGAGCGGGGATGAAAGATTTGTGGATGAGGAAAGTGATAGTGAAGGACTAGGGGAACAAAAAAAAGACAAGGGCAGTGGGGGCAATTCAGATGTTATTAGACACATTTACTATTATTATTCTGGAAATCCCTTATCTGCTTATTGTGTTACTAGTGTTTTAGTGAGATTATATAGTCGTAACTGAAAGTCGGAGGGGTGTGGTGACCGCCAGTGTCTGAGGGAAGCCCCGTTTCTCGACGAGGCGAAGCGAAGGCAGCCGTTGGGACCGGGCTGAGATTTTTTTTTCACCCCCTCCACGGTGGAAGCATCCCACGTTCGGGGGCGGCCGGTCGGAGGAGGCAAGAAAGTTCGCAGCTGCCTCTTTGACAGGTGCACGAGGAACGACGCAAGCTCTCCGCTCATGTCTACGGTAAGAGGCGACTTATTACCACAATTTTCACACCGAAACCTGCCGGTTGACATGTGGCATTTTTCGGGAATGTAAACAAGGAAACACCGGCTGGGTTTGTGTTGCTAAAGGCAGCCGCAATACACCGCTTCTCACCTACATCTTTCTTCTTTGACGTCTCCATTATTAATTGAACAAATTGCAAAAGATTCAGCAACACAGATGTCCAGAATACTGTGTTATTATGCGATTAAAGCAGACGACTTATAGCTGGGATCGGGGCTGGAACAAAATGTCCGCTACAATCCGTGACGTCAAGCGCACACGTCATCATTCCGCGACGTTTTCAACAGGATACTTTGCGCGAAATTTCAAATTGCAATTTAGTAAACTAAAAAGGCCGTATTGGCATGTGTTGCAATGTTAAGATTTCATCATTGATATATAAACTATCAGACTGGGTGGTCGGTAGTAGTGGGTTTCAGTAGGTCTTTAAGATACGCAGCATTCTACTGCTACCTGGTGGCAAGGAGAGAATTTGTCACGTTTCACGCGTCAGGTAAACCGCGAGGAACGAATTACACTGAGAGGAGTCGAGGATCTTACTGTCTGTGGAGCGAATCGTGCCAGTGCCTGACGCACTCCCTGGTGATGCGCTGCTCCAGGCTCGCCATCTTGCCCTCGTCGGGCAGGACGATCATCATGGAGGTGTTGCCTTTGTACGGCAGCATGAGGACGGACGTGGCGTTTTCGTAGTCGTAGTAGAAGTCGTGGCGAGACATCTTCTTCATCATGTCCACCTCCACTTTGGTGTTCTCGTCCACGTGGAAGTCGGCCTTCTTCGTCAGCGAACTGTTAAAGGGTTTCTTCCAGTGTCCTACAGGCGGAACATTCCGGGAAAATTCACAAGCCTATTTAATATTTGAAGCATGATTATAATGAGACATTTCAAAAACATTTTTACGCATTTTTTTAAAAACAGTTCAACGATTGTAAACGTTAGAAACATTTAAAAACATCTTAACATTTTAAACATTTTAGACATTTAAAACTCTTCAAACATGTTCAAACCTATAATGAATAACAACACTATAAAGGAATAAAAAATGTTAAACATTCAAAATGTTTACAATTTTTTTGGGGTGATTTCACAAACATTTTACGCATTTTTTTACGTATTAAATATTTTCAAACAGTTTAACGATTTTAAAGGTTAAAAGCATCTAAAAACATGTAAACATTTTAGACGTATAAAACTCTTCAAACATGTTCAAACGTATAAAGGTGTCCAACACTATAAATTAATAAAACATTTTAAAGATTCAAAATGTTTAAAAAAAAAATGTTAGTGATTTCAAAAACATTTTACGCAATTTTTTACATTTTAAAAATGTTCAGTTTAACGATTTTAAAGGGGAGAAACATTTAAAAACATGTAAATACTTTAAACATTTTAGACATTTAAAACTCTTCAAACATGTTTTAACCTATAAAGATTTCTAACACTATAAATGAATAAAACATTTAAAACTCTTCAAACATGTTTTAACCTATAAAGATTTCTAACACTATAAATGAATAAAACATTTTAAACATTCAAAATGTTTAAAAAAAAAATTGTGATTTCAAAAACGTGTTACGCAATTTGTTTGCATTTTAAACATTTTTAAACAGTTTAACGATTTTAAACGGTAGAAAAATTTTAAAACATTTAAACATTTTAGATGTATAAAACTCTTCAAACATGTTCCAACCTATAAAGATTTCCAACACTATTAGTGAATAAAACATTTTAAACATAGGAAATATTTTTTAAAAAAAATGTTGGTGATTTCAAAAACATTTTACGCAATGTTTTACATTTTAAACATTTTCAAACAGTTTAACGATTTGAAACGGGAGAAACATTTAAAAACATGTAATATTTTAAACATTTTAGACATTTAAAACTCTTCACACATGTTTAAACCTATAAAGATGTCCAACACTATAACTGAAAAAAACATTGTATACATTCGAAATGTTTAAAAAATGTTTTAAAAATGTTTTAGTGATTTCAAAAACATCTTACGCAAATTGTTTACATTTTAAACATTTTTAAACAGTTTAACAATTTTAAACGGTGTAAACATTTAAAACATGTAAACATTTTATATATACAAAACTCTTCAAACATGTTCAAACCTATAAAGATTTCCAACACTATAAATGAATAAAACATTTTTAACATTCGAAATGTTTTTTTTTTTAAATGTTGGTGATTTCAAAAACATTTTCCGCATTTTTTTTACATTTTAAACATTTTCAAATAGTTTAACGATTTGAAACGGTCGAAAAGTTTAAAAACATGTAAACATTTTAGACATATAAAACTCTTGAAACATGTTCAAATCTATAAAGATTTCCTACACTATAAATGAATAAAACATTTTAAAAGTTCGAAATATTTAAAAAAAAATTTAGTTATTTCAAAAACATTTTACGCAATTTTTTAAATTGTAAAAATTTTCAAACAGTTTAACGATTTTAAATGATAGAAGCATTTAAAAACATGTAAACATTTAAAACATTTAAAACACTTCAAACATGTTTAAACCTTTAAAGATTTCCAACACTTTAAATGAATAAAACATGTTAAACATTCCAAATGTAAAAAAAAAGTTAGTGATTTCACAAACATTTTACGCAATTTTTTTACATTTTAAACATTTTCAAACAGTTTAACGATTTTAAACAGTAGAAACATTTAAAAACATGTAAACATTTTAGACATTTAAAACTCTTCAAACATGTTCAAACTGATAATTTCCAACACTATAAATGAATAAAACATTTTAAACATTCGAAATGTTTTTTTTAAAAATGTTAGCGATTTCAAAAACATTTTACACAATGTTTTACATTTTAAACATTTTCAAACAGTTTAACGATTTTAAACGGTTTAAAGATTTAGAAACATGTAAACATTTTAGACATTTAAAACTCTTCAAAAGCGTTTTAACCTATAAAGATTTCCAACACTAAAAATGAATAAAAAATGTTAAACATTCGAATGTTTAAAAAAGATGTTAGTGATTTCAAAAACATTTTACGCAATTTTTTACATTTGAAACATTTTCAAACAGTTTAACAATTTCAAACGTTTGAAACATTTAAAAACATGTAAACATTTTAAACATTTTAGACCTATAAAACTCTTCAAACATGTTCAAACGTATAAAGATGTCCAACACTATAAGTTAATAAAACATTTTAAACATTCGAAATGTTTTAAAAAAAAATAATGTTAGTGATTTCAAAAACATTTTATGCATTTTTTTTTTTACACTTTAAACATTTTCAAACTGTGTATATACAGTGCATATATATATACACATAGATGTATATATGGGGTTTGGAGGTAACGGGGGTGTATATTGTAACGTCTCGGTCAGTGCTGCAAGGGATTCTGGGTATTTGTTCTGTTGTGTTTCTGTTGTGTTACGGTGCAGATTTTCTCCCGAAATGTGTTTGTCATTCTTGTTTGGTGTGGGTTTACAGCGTGGCGCATATATGTAACATCCTTACAGTTGTTTATACGGCCACCCGCAGTGTGACCTGTATTGCATATGCATTCACATATGTGTGTGTGTGGGTAGAAGCCGCATTCATCTTGTGACTGCTGGCACTCTGTTCATATGGAGGAAAAGCAGACCTGATATACAGGCTGTGGAGAACGCTATAGGCAGTCCATTTAAAGCACGCCCCCAATATTGTTGTTCGAGCGGAAGTCGGGAGAAATTCGGGAGAATGGTTCTCCCGGGACATTTTTGGGAGGGGCACTGAAATTCGTGAGTCTCCCGGAAAAATCGGGAGGGTTGGCAAGTATGATATATATATATATATATATATATATATATATATATATATATATATATATATATATATATATATATATATATATATATATATATATATATATATACACATACATACATACATACATACAAACCCCGTTTCCATATGAGTTGGGAAATTGTGTTAGATGTAAATATAAACGAAATACAATGATTTGCTAATTATTTTCAACCCATATTCAATTGAATGCACTACAAAGGCAAGATATTTGATGGTCAAACACATAAACTTTATTTTGTTTTTGCAAATAATAATTTTATTAAAATTTCATGGCTGCAACACGTACCAAAGTAGTTGGGAAAGGGCATGTTCACCACTGTGTTACATCACCTTTTCTTTTAACAACACTCAATAAACGTTTGGGAACTGAGGAAGCTATTCGTTGAAGCTTTGAAAGTGGAATTCTTTCCCATTCTTGTTTTATGTAAAGCTTCAGTCGTTCAACAGTCCGGGGTTTCCGCTGTCATATTTAACGCTTCATAATGTGCCACACATTTTCCATGGGAGACAGGTCTGGACTGCAGAGCACCAGCACTCTTTTTTTTTACGAAGCCACGCTGTTGTAACGTGCTGAATGTGGCTTGGCATTGTCGTGCTGAAATAAGCAGGGGCGTCGATGAAAAAGACGGCGCTTAGATGGCAGCATATGTTGTTCCAAAACCTGTATGTACCTTTCAGCATTAATGGTGCCTTCACAGATGTGTAAGTTACCCATGCCTTGGGCACTATTGCACCCCCATACCATCACAGATGCTGGCTTTTGAACTTTGCGTCAACAACAGTCTGGATGGTTCGTTTCCCCTTTGGTCCGGATGCCACGATGTGGAATATTTCCGAAAACAATTTGAAATGTGGACTTGTCAGACCACAGAACACTTTTCCACTTTGCATCAGTCCATCTTAGATGATCTCGGGCCCAGAGAAGCCGGCGGCGTTTCTGGATGTTGTTGATAAATGGCTGTCGCTTTGCATAGTAGAGCTTTAACTTGCACTTACAGATATAGCGACAAACTGTATTTAGTGACAGTGGTTTTCTGAAGTGTCCCTGAGCCCACGTGGTGATATCCTTTAGAGATTGATGTCGGTTTTCGATACAGTGCCTTCTGAGGGATCCAAGGTCACGGCCATCCAATATTGGTTTCCGGCCATGCCGCTTACATGGAGTGATTTCTCCAGATTCTCTGAACCTTTTAAATATATTATGGACTGTAGATGTTGAAATCCCTAAATGTCTTGCAATTGCACTTTAGGAAACTTTGTTCTCTAACCGTTTGACTATTTGCTTAAGCAGTTGTGAACAAAGGGGTGTACCTCGCCCCATCCTTTCTTATGAAAGACTGAGCATTTTTTGGGAAGTTGTTTTTATACCCAATCATGGCACCCTGTTGCGATCCGCTACTTGGATCACCACATATGTTGTATGCTTCCAGTTGTTGTATCACTGTTCTACACCCTTACTTCCTGTTTAGTCAGTCACCATGGTTCCTCATTGATCCCACCTGCTAATCACGGTTTCTGCACACCTGTCACTTTTTGATTACTCACCTATTTAAGCCCGTCCCTTTTCGTCATTCTTTCTGGGACTCTAATTTGCCTTCGAGCAACATTCACGACTGTCTACTACCCGTATGTATTTTCTCGCTAGCTCTTACGCTAAGCCACTCGATATTCCAGCTTTCATGCTGAATGTTTTTTGTTTACTCTTTTGTGTGCTTCGAGCCAAGTATAGTTTTTGTATTTTCTATTCCTAGCTTTCATGTTAGCGCCCTTGGTTTATTTTTGTCTGTTAGCTCCAGTATTTTTGTTCATAGTCTGTTTTTGTTAAGTGTAATAAATCATTTAAACTTACCGTTGCTGTGTTCATGCTGACGCATCCACGAAGGGACAAATTTGGCATCACTATGCCAACCAGTCGTAACACACCCAGCTATTTCCAATTAGCCTGCACACCCGTGGGATGTTCCCAATAAGTGTTTGATGAGCATTCCTCAAATTTATCTGTATTTATTGCCACCTTTACCAACTTCTTTGTCACGTGTTGCTGGCATCAAATTCTAAAGTTCATTATTATTTGCAAAAAAAAACAGCTGAACATCAAATCTGTTGTCTTTGTAGCATATTCAACTTACTACGGGTTGAAAATTATTTGCAAATCATTGTATTCCGTTTTACATTTACATCTAACACAATTTTCCAACTCATATGGAAACAGGGTTTGTATGTAAATATGTATGTAAATGTATATATGTATACATGTATGTATATACTGTATTTGTATATGTGTGTATGTATATATGTGTGTATACGCGAAGAAGAAGAAGAAAATGTGATGTCCCTAGACTGACGCTCTACATAAAACAAGAATGGGAAAGAATTCCACTTTCAAAGCTTCAACAATTAGTTTCCTCAGTTCCCAAACGTTTATTGAGTGTTGTTAAAAGAAAAGGTGATGTAACACAGTGGTGAACATGCCCTTTCCCAACTACTTTTGGGAAAAGTTGCAGCCATGAAATTCTAAGTTAAATATTATTTGCAAATATTATTTGTATGTGTGTGTGCGTGTGTATATATATATATATATATATATATATATATATATATATATATATATATATATATATATATGATATATACAGTATATGCTAGTATGCTAACAGTTAGCATGTGTTCTTTAGCAAGTTTGTGGTCTCCTACCTTTGAAGTACACATAGTTGATCAGCACCATCGCCATGGCGCTGTCCAAGTCCTTCACCTGGTCCTTAATCATGTCGTTGGTTTTATTGGCTATGTAGGTGTTGATCTGAGCCGCAGCCTCCTGAGGTTTGCTGAAGTCCACCTGGAGGAGCTCGGAGGAGTAGAACTCCTTGGCGCCCTTCAGGAAGGCCTCGGCGGGTGTGAAGTCTGTTCGCACGGCGACGGCGTTGCCGATGTCCAGCTGCTGGTCCTGCTTGTGATCGAGCATGTGGAACAGGTGCTTGTAGGCTTGGTTGATCTTTGCCGGCTCCTGCCCGCTGTAGCCCAAGGTGGAGAAGAGCTGGCTGTGGGTCTCGCCGGCGGCCCCGGTGGACAGCAGGGACAGGGCGGTGGCAATGCCCAGCGGCGAGAAGAAGATGTTCTTACCCACTTCTGCTTTAGCGTTCAGGTTTTTATAAAGGGCAAAGCCAAAATCGGCATTGGGAGACGAGACCATGTGGCAGGTCATGTCCTCTCCCTGGTGGTCGTGGTGGTCGTGGTCATGGTGGTGGTCGTGGTCATGGTGGTGGTCTGCCAGGCATGCCGCCAACAGCAAGGCCACCAGAGTGCAGCGTGTGAAGAAAGTGGGCATCCTTACTGCCTGACAAGGCAAAAGGAGGAAAATAGTCAGGCAACAGCGTCAACATCTTCGAACCCAATAAGGCCTCGAATCCAGTAATCCGTCCATTCCTGTAGTAATCCATCTATTATTGTAGTAATCTATATGTCATTGTAATTTAGTAATATATTAATTCATGTAGTAATCCAGTAATCCATCGATTATTGTAGTAATCTATACTTCATTGTTATGTAGTACTATATATATTCCTTTAGTAATCCAGTAATCCATCTTTTATTGTAGTAATCTGTATATCCATCCATCCATTTCCTACCGCTTATTCCCTTTTGGGGTCACGGGGGGCGCTGGCGCCTATCTCAGCTTCAATTGGGCGGAAGGCGGGGTACACCCTGTACAAGTCGCCACCTCATCGCAGGGCCAACACAGATAAACAGACAACAGTCATACTCACATTCACACACTAGGGACAATTTAGTGTTGCCAATCAACCTATCCCCAGGTGCATGTCTTTGGAAGTGGGAGGAAGCCGGAGTTCCCGGAGGGAACCCACGCATTCACGGGGAGGACATGCAAACTCCACACAGAAAGATCCTGAGCCTGGGATTGAACTCAGGACTGCAGGACCTTCGTATTGTGAGGCAGACGCACTAACCCCTCTGCCACCGTGAAGCCCCAATCTGTATATCATTGTAGTAATTTAGTAATATATCAATTCATGTAGTAATCCAGGAGCCCATCTATTATTGTAGTAATCTATATGTCAATGTAATCTGGTAATGTATCCCTTCAAGTAGTAATCAAGAAAACCATCTATTATTGGAGTAATCTGTATATCCTTATAGTAATCTATATATAGTTGTAGTAGTCTAGTAAAAAATACATCATGTAGTAATCCATTAATCCATCTATTAATGTAGTAATCATTGTAGTAATCTATATATAATTGTAGTAATATAGTAATATATACATCCATCCAGTAATCCATCTATTATTGTAGTAGTAATCTAGATGTCTTTGTAGTAATATATATATATGTATACATATCATTGTAGTAATCTATTATATCCCTTCATGTAGTAATCCAATAATACATATATCATTGTTGTAATCCATATATCATTGTAATCTAATAATACATCCATTCATGTAGTAATCCATCTATTATTGTAGTAATGTATACATCATTGTAATCTAGTAATATATCCATTCATGCAGTAATCCAGTAGTCCATTTATTATTGTAATAATCTGTATATCTTGGATAGTAATCTATATATCATTGTAGTAGTCCAGTAATATATCCATTCATCTTGTAATACAGTATTCCATCTATTATTGTGGTAATCTAATTATCATTGTAATCCAGCAATACATCCATTCATGTAATAATCCATCTATTATTGTAGTAATATATACATCATTGTAATCTAGTAATATATCCATTCATGCAGTAATCCATCTATTATTGTAGTATATTATATATCATTGTAATCTAGTAATACATCCATTCATGTAATAATCCAGTAGTCCATTTATTATTGTAATAATCTATATATCTTGGATAGTAATCTATTTATCATTGTAGTAATCAAGTAATATATCTAGTCATGTAGTAATCCAGTAGTCCATTTATTATTGTAATAATCTATATATCTTGGATAGTAATCTATTTATCATTGTAGTAATCGAGTAATATATCCATTCATGTAGTAATCCAGTAGTCCATTTATTATTGTAATAATCTGTATATCTTGGATAGTAATCTATATATCATTGTAGTAGTCCAGTAATATATCCATTCATCTAGTAATCCAGTATTCCATCTATTATTGTGGTAATCTAATTATCAGTGTAATCCAGCAATACATCCATTCATGTAATAATCCATCTATTATTGTAGTAATCTGTACATCATTGTAATCTAGTAATATATCCATTCATGCAGTAATCCGTCTATCATTGTAGTATATTATATATCATTGTAATCTAGGGACGGCGTGGCGCAGTGGGGGAGAGTGGCCGTGCGCAACCCGAGCGTCCCTGGTTCAATTCCCACCTAGAACCAACCTCGTCACGTCCGTTGTGTCCTGAGCAAGACACTTCACCCTTGCTCCTGATGGGTGCTGGTTGGCGCCTTGCATGGCAGCTCCCTCCATCAGTGTGTGAATGGGTAAATGTGGAAGTAGTGTCAAAGCGCTTTGAGTACCTTGAAGGTAGAAAAGCGCTATACAAGTAAAACCCATTTTTTTATTTATAATACATCCATTCATGTAGTAATCCAGTAATCCATCTATTATTGTAGTAATCTATATATCCTTGTATTAATGTATGTATCATTGTAGTAATCTAGTAATATATCCATCCATGTAGTAATCCAGTGGTCCATTTCTTATTGTAATAATCTATATATCTTGGATAGTAAAATATATATCATTGTAGTAATCGAGTAATATATCCATTCATGTAGTAATCCAGTAGTCCATTTATTATTGTAATAATCTGTATATCTTGGATAGTAATCTATATATCATTGTAGTAGTCCAGTAATATATCCATTCATCTAGTAAGACAGTATTCCATCTATTATTGTGGTAATCTAATTATCAGTGTAATCCAGCAATACATCCATTCATGTAATAATCCATCTATTATTGTAGTAATCTATACATCATTGTAATCTAGTAATATATCCATTCATGCAGTAATCCGTCTATCATTGTAGTATATTATATATCATTGTAATCTAGTAATACATCCATTCATGTAATAATCCAGTAATCCATCTAGTATTGTAGTAATATATATATCCTTGTATTAATGTATGTATCATTGTAGTAATCTAGTAATGTGTCCATCCATGTAGTAATCCAGTGGTCCATTTCTTATCATAATAATCTATATATCTTGGATAGTAAAATATATATCATTGTAGTAATCGAGTAATATATCCATTCATGTAGTAATCCATCTATCATTGTAGTAATCTCTATATTATTGTAGTAATCTATATATTGTTGTCGTAACCTAGTAATATATCCATTCATGTAGTAATCCATCTATCATTGTAGTAATCTCTATATTATTGTAGTAATCTATATATTGTTGTCGTAACCTAGTAATATATCCATTCATGTATTAATCCAGTAATCCATCTATTATTGTAGTAATCTATATATCATGGTAGTAATCTTGTAATATAACCATTTATGTAGTAATCCAGTAATTATTGTAGTAATCTACATATAAATGTAATCTAGTAATGTATTCAATCATGTAGTAATCCAGTAATTCATCTATTATTGTAGTAATCTATTTATCACTGTAGTAATCTCGTAATATAACATTCATGTAGTAATCCAGTGATCTATCTATTATTGTAGTAATCTATATATCATTGTAATCTAGTAATACATCATTCATGCAGTAATCCATCTTTTATTATAGTAATCTGTATATCATTGTAGTTCTCTAGTAATATATCAATTATTGTAGTAATCCAGTAACCTATCTATTATTGTAGTAATTTACATATCAATGTAATCTAGTAATTTATTTAATCATGTAGTAATCCAGTAATCCATTTTTTTATTGTAGTAATCTATTTATCACTGTAATAATCTCGTAATATAACCATTCATGTAGTAATCCAGTAATCCTTCTATTATTGTAGTAATGTGTAATTGTAATGTGGTAATTCAGTTATATATCTATCATTGTAATAACCTAATCAATCCATTATTGTGATAATCTAGTATTTTATCTATTATTGTAGTAATCTGGTAATGTATAATCTAATTTTGTAATCTACTCATTTATTTATTATTGTAGTAATATATTTATTATTGTACCAATTTAGTAATCTATCTGTTATTGTAGTAATGTATCATTAATCTGGTAATCCAGGAATTTAAAATTTTGTAGTATTATATCTATCATTGTAGAAATCTAGTATCCATTATTGTGGTAATCTAGTAGTCTATCAATTATGTTTGTAATCTAGTAATCAATCGATTATTGTGGTTATTCAGCTATCTTTTCATTAATAAATAAATGATAAATGGGTTGTCCTTGTAAAGCACTTTTCTACCTTCAAGGTACTCAAAAACGCTTTGACACTACTTCCACATTTACCCATTCACACACACATTCACACACTGATGGAGGGAGCTGCCATGCAAGGCGCCAACCAGCACCCATCAGGAGCAAGGGTGAAGTGTCTTGCTCAGGACACAACGTACGTGACAAAGTTGGTTCTAGGTGGGATTCGAACCAGTGACCTTCGGGTTGCGCACGGCCACTCTCCCACTGCGCCACGCCGTTTTTTTTAATGTTGTAATTTACCTATTGTAGTAATTTAGTAATCTATCCATTACTGAATTAATCTAGTAATCCATCCATTATTGTGATAGAGTAATGTATCCCTTATTGTAGTAATCCATCAATTATTTTAGTAATCCATTAATTTATTGATTAATTTAGTAATCCATCCATTAATATGGATGGATTACTAAATCAACAGTAAACATGTGTCACATACCAAGTTATATGACTCTAAGGTGTGGGATTTGAGAAAAAGTGTGGAATCAGATAAAAAAGTTAGCATGGTAAATTTAGCTAACAGCTAGCATTTGTCATTTGTTATATGAGTGTAAGGTGTATGGCAGGGGAATTACAGAAAATAGTTTAAAAATAGCGGAAAAAGTTAACATCCTAATATTAGCATGCTAACAGTTAGCATGTGTCACATACCAAGTTACATGACTGTAAGGTATATGGCAGTGGAATTAGAGAAAATAGTGTGAAAATATATGAAAAAGCTAACATTAGAACGCTCACAGTTTGTGTCATATACAAAGTTATATGAATCTAAGGCTGGGGAATTCAAAAAAAAAAAGTATAAAATTTGCACAAAAAGCTAGCTAACATTATATTGCTAGCACATGCCAAAATGCCGTATTTGTTGGTGTAAACATAGAAAGTAGCAAAAAAAACTATCAAAAAAACACTAATGTTCTCAGAAATTTGGTGAAAATCACCGAGTAGAAGAGTCTGTGATTAAGTGTAAACATACAAATATAGCTTAACAGCTAGCGTACAACAAGAGCATGCTATAGCATTCTCACAAGTATGTCAGCAGTTAACGTACTTTTGATTGATGAACATTTGAATTGGTAGATTGTACAGTACAGTACATATTCCGTACAATTGACCACTTAACAGTAAGACCCGAATAAGTTTTTCGACTTGTTTATGTCGGGGTTCACGTTAATCAATTCACTTAGCGCGTTATATGTTATCTGTTATTAGCAAACTTGCTCGATACCACCACATATTGAAAAAAAAAAACGTGATTTTTCTACTGGGGGTGGCCCTGCTGTCTATGTTGTTTGCCCATTGATCTGGTAGTTACGTCACTGCACAGGCAATCTACTCGGACACCTTAGGAGAGGGGCTGTCATGTGACTTCAAAGGACTTCCTGTAAACTAGATCCAGCGGCCATTACACAGTGACACAGCGTTTTCTGTTTGACTTGCGGAAAAACTTCACGCCGAACAAAGTCTGATTTTAGCCGATCACTTCAAGGTATGAATTTTTCCAACACACCGTGAGCGCCTCAAGGCTTTGGGAAACGTCCCGGTATTTTTAGATTTACAGTAAATTGAAAAATGGCCAAAATTGAGTGAGTTATAAGATGTGAATTTTTGTGTGTTTGGGGTTTTGAGAGCCGACATTTACCATTGGAGTCAATGAGAGATTTAGCTGTCTTTCTTGGCTTTGAGGGGCCAACAAAAGCCAAATGGAACCCGTGACCTCCATAAAAATGGCATTTTCTGAGAGAGGACATGTGTGTCAACGTTTTCACCGAAACACATGACACTGGGATAAACGATGTGACCGTGAGAACAGAATGTTTGCAAAAAAAAAACGTGTTTTCACGGTCTCTCACCCTCTCGGAAGCCATTGTGTATGCCGTTAGTTTTAATGGAGGAATCTTGCCTCTTTCCGATGGCAATCCAGCCAAAACCAAACATTGGACGTAAAAACTTTTTTAGCCAGGGACAAAGTAGACAGGTGTGTGAACAAACTGAGACATTAAAGGCCTACTGAAGCCCACTACTACCGACCACGCAGTCTGATAGTTTATATATCAATGATGAAATATTAACATTGCAACACATGCCAATACGGCCTTTTTAGTTTACTAAATTGCAATTTTAAATTTCCCGGGAGTTTCTTGTAGAAAGCGTCGCGGAATGATGACGTGTACGCGTGACGTCACGGACTGTAAGGAAATATTAGCGCTGCGCACACACACAGCTAAAAGTCGCCTGCTTTAACGGCATAATTACACAGTATTTTGGACATCTGTGTTGCTGAATCTTTTGCAATTTGTTCAATTAATAATGGAGAAGTCAAAGTAGAAAGATGGAGTTGGGAAGCTTTAGCCTTTAGCCACACAAAACAAACACACGGCGATTGCTTGTTTAAAATTCCCGGAGGTGAAACTTTACTATGGATCAGAGCGGTCAAGCGAACATGGATCCTGACCGAATGTCAACCAGCAGGTTTCGGTGAGAAAATTGTGTCGCCTCTTACCGGAGATCAGCTGACCTTGCGCCGTCCATAAAGCTGCCGTCGACTTCCCTGAGACGCTGGCGTCCAGACACCCTTGGACACACCCCTCCGACTATCAGGTACTGTCAAACTGACTAAAACACTAGCAACACAATAGAAAGATAAGGGATTTCCCAGAATTATCCTAGTAAATGTGACTAAAAACATCTGAATCCGTCCCAATGCAATTGCCTTTTTTTTTTTTTTCTTGATTTTTTTTTCTAGTCCTCAAACACAAATCTTTCATCCTTGCTCAAATGAATGGGGGAATTGTCATTTTCTCGGTCCGAAAAGCTCTTGCTGCTGGAGGCTCCCATTAAAAACAATGTGAATATGTGAGGAACCCCCACACTTGTGACGTCATCGTCTGCGACTTCCGGTTAAAGGCAAGGCTTTTTTGTCAGCACCAAAAGTTGCGAACTTTATCGTCGATGTTCTCTACTAAATCCTTTCAGCAAAAATATGGCAATATGCGAAATTATCAAGTATGATATAAGAAAATCTCATTTCAGTAGGCCTTTAAGCACCAAGCTACGTGAAAGAATGGCTGAGCTACAAGGCGAGGTAATCTTGCTTTATGTTTGCAAATAGTGGTGTACCAAATATTATGGCCTGGTGGTACCAATTCAAAGGGCCCATAGCGAGTATTTTTTTTTTTTTGGAATAGCGTCACCATGGTAACACATAATGTTCTCAAACGTCATGGCGCTGTTGCCGCAAAACGAGACCTTTCCGTCGGTATAAGATATGTAGAGGTTTGTTGGTCGGTTTGTCTCGCATTAATTAGCGAGAGTTTGAGCAAGAAAAATTTGAAAAATAACTACAAAATGCGGAAATTTTCTATCTGTGCCTTAGACCTCTGGCCGGGGGTCGCCGGAAGCCGTCGTACTTATTAGATGGTGCCGAGTGTCTGAATCCGCGAGTTTTAGGTGTCACTGTATAAAATGAGCCACAGAGCTAGCCTAAAACAGTAGTAGCATGTTTACACAAAAGTGATAAATGTGGCATGTGTACTAATGATAGCATGATAACAGTCAGCATGTTTATTATACCAAGTTTTACGACTTACCATGAATTGGTTTACGTGGACCCCGACTTAAACAAGTTGAAAAATGTATTCGGGTGTTACCATTTAGTGGTCAGTTGTACGGAATATGTACTGTACTGTGCAATCTACTAATAAAAGTTTCAATCAATCAATCGAAAAGGTACATGGTTGCGAAATAGAAACAAATTAAATTAGTAGAAAAAGTTAGCATGCTAACAGGTAATAACAGGTATAGTGAAGTGAATTATATTTATATAGCGCTTTTCTCGAGTGACTCAAAGCGCTTTACATAGTGAAACCCAATATCTAAGTTACATTTAAACCAGTGTGGGTGACACCGGGAGCAGGTGGGTAAAGTGTCTTGCCCAAGGACACAACGGCAGTGACTAGGATGGCGGAAGCGGGAATCGAACCTGCAACCCTCAAGTTGCTGGCACGGCCACTCTACCAACTGAGCTATGCCACCCCATATAATGACCCTAGGTGAAGCAGTTGCAAAAGTAGCTGAAAAAAACAAAACAAAAAAAGTTAGCATGCTAATGTTAGCATGCTAGCAAGCTAACGTGAGCATGATTATAGTTAGCTTTTGTCACATACCAAGTTATACGACTTTACATTTCAAAACTATGAACCAGAAAAGTAAATCAGACCAAAATCTGTACAAGTATGTACAGTCGTGGTCAAAAGTTTACATACACTTAGACAGAGTGATTGAGCACATACTTGTTGGTCACAAAAAACATTCATGAAGTTTGGTTCTTTTATGAATTTATTCTGGCTCTACTGAAAATGTGAGCAAATCTGCTGGGTCAAAAGTATCCATACAGCAATGTTAATATTTGTTTACATGTCCCTTGGAAAGTTTCACTGCAATAAGGCGCTTTTGGTCGCCATCCACAAGCTTCTGGTTGAATTTTTGACCACTCCTCTTGACAGAATTGGTGCAGTTCAGCTAAATGTGTTGGTTTTCTGACATGGACGTATCCACACGTTTAAGTCAGGACCTTGGGAAGGCCATTCTAAAACCTTATTTCTAGCCTGATTTAGCCATGCCTTTACCACTTTTGACGTGTGTTTGGGGTCATTGTCCTGTTGGAACACCCAACTGCGCCCAAGACCCAACCTCCGGGCTGATGACTTAAGGTTGACCTGAAGAAGTTGGAGGTAATCCTCATTTTTCATTGTCCCATTTAAAGCACCAGTTCTATTGGCAGCAAAACAGGCCCAGAGCATAATACTATCACCACCGTGCTTGACGGTGGGAATGGTGTTCCTGGAATTAAAGGCCTCACCTTTTCTCCTCCAAACATATTGCGGGGTATTGTGGCCAAACGGGTCAATTTTGTTTTATCTGATATCACATGGACAAAGATAAGATCTTCTGGAGGAAAGTTCTGTTGTCAGATGAAACAAACATTGAGCTGTTTGGCCCACATACACAGCAATATGTTTGGAAGTGTTTTCACTTCACAGGTGTCATAGTTTTGATGCCTTCACTAAAAATCTACAATATGAAAAGTTGTAAATAGTCATGAAATTGAAGAAAACGCATTGATATGAGAAGGTGTGTGCAAACTTTTGGCCTGTATTGTATGTGTGTATATGTGTATATGTATATTGATATACTTTTCAAATGTTATTTAAAGCAAACAATATTTTTGGTATATTAGATTAAATTTTTACCTGACATGTTTCGATTGTCATCTTTTTGAGCAACTATATACTGTATATATATATATATATATATATATATATATGTATGTATGTATGTATGTATGTATGTATGTATGTATGTGTATATATGTATGTATGTATGTGTATATATGTATGTGTATATATATATGTATGTATACATCTATATGTATTAGGGTTGTGGGGAAAAAATCGATTCGAATGTGAATCGCGATTCTCACGTTGTGCGATTTAGAATCAATTTTTTTTTTTATCGATTTTTTATTTTATTTTTTTGTATTATCAGTCTTAGAATACACAGCAATACCATAACAACGCAATCCAATTCCAAAACCAAACCTGACCCAGCAACACTCAGAACTGCAATAAACAGAGCAATTGAGAGGAGACACAAACACGACACAGAACAAACCAAAAGTAGTGAAAAAAAAAGGAATATTATCAACAGTATCAATATTAGTTATAATTTCAGCATTGCAGTGATTAAAAATCCCTCATTGACATTATCATTAGACATTTATAAGAATTAAAAAAAGAACAATAGTGTCACAGTGGCTTACACTTGCATCGCATCTAATAAGCTTGACAACACACTGTGTCCAATGTTTTCACAAAGATAAAATTGGCCATATTTTTGGTTTGTTTAATAGTTAAAACAAATTTACATTATTGCAATAAGTTGATACAACATTGTCCTATACAAATATAAAAGCTCTTTTTTTTTTAAAACATACTACTATGCTAGCATGTCAGCAGACTGGGGTACATCCTGATGAAATCCTATATACTGAATGAATACAGAATCATTTTGAATTGGAAACATATCGTTTTTGAATCCAGAATTGCGTTGAATCGAAAAAAATCGATATATAATCGGATCGCCACCCCAAGAATCGATAATGAAACAAATCGTGGGACACCCAAAGAGTCGCAGCCCTAACAAATATATATATATATATATATATATATATATATATATATATATATATATATATATATATGTATATATATATGTATATATATATGTATATATATATGTATATATATATATATATATATATATATATGTATGTATGTGTATGTATAAAAAGACCACTAGATTAATAACTATCGCGATTCCAATACAAATGTATTTTTTGTGCATCCCTATCATTTACGCACACAGGGCTATAAAAGTGTGTCTTAGCGACTACTTGACTAATCGCACAAACTAATGGATAGATTACTAAAATATCCGAGAGCTGCAGCCCTATATCGGTGGTACATTTCACTAATTTGCACACAAAGAATTTAGAGGTCTTCATGATTAAAAATGGATAAATAATGCCATCCATCCATCCATTTTCTACCGCTTATTCCCTTTCTGGGGTCGCGGGGGGCGCTGGCGCCTATCAATGCAATTTATTTAAATTATTATTCTCGAAAACCTGCACATACGTACATTTCCGTTCTCGTATTTTGAAGACACCCATGCGATTGCTTACCTGAGAGTAACGCCTTTTCTGCGGAAAGATGTAGGGATTTTCCCCCCATTTTATACACTGGCGGCGAGAGTCACGTGACACGCCGGTTAAAGATTAATCCCACCTGCATAAATGATTTGCTATCTCGTCTGGATGGTCTTCACCGAAGTAACGCAACTCGTATGTACAAGAGAGTGACGCTCTGATGCAATTATCTCGCACATTGATTCCCCCACGCTAGAAAACATCAAACCACTTAAAAGTGCAGGCAGATTTGAGGGAACATGATTGACAAGCTTGGAGTACAAAAGTATCAAAATGTCAATGATGAGCTCATTGTGGCGTTGGAAGCATGTTTCTCTCCCTAAGTTGGGTCGGATCCGAATTGAACGTCAGCAAGCTCCATTTAGGGCCAAACTAGCTCAAAGTTAGTTAGGTCAGTGTGTGTCATTTTTTTTGTTTGTTTGTTTTTTCTTTCATTCAAAGTGAGATATAGCTTTGGTCTGATGCTTGAGAATTAGTTTAAAAATTGTAAAGTAACATAAACCAACACCATTTTTGCAATTACACTGTATTCCTGTTTTTTTTGTTTTGTTGTGTTTTTTGTGATCTACTGTACAAGAGGTGCACAAAAAAACAAATCACAGCCAAATCATTTTTTTTATAATTCAAAATATATATATATAAGAAATTATAACAAATCATTTTTCAAAAGGGCTATGAAACTTTGGTAGGGGTCTCCAAAAAAATCAATATTCCAACTAATCCACAAAACTACTATAGATATATATGGGATACATGGGAGAGTGGCTGTGCCAGCAACCTGAGAGTTCCTGGTTCAATCCCCAGTTTCCTGGTTCAGTTCTTCAGCAAGACACTTCACCCTTGCTCCGGTTGGGTCGTGGTTAGCGCCTCGCATGGCAGCTTGCGCCATCAGTGTGTGAATGTGGAAATAGTGTCAGTGTTTTGAGTGCCTGGAAGGTAGAAAAGTGCTATACAAGTGTAACCCATTTACTATCGATGGTGGAATGTTAGATTGAATATAGGATTAATGAATAAATGGATAAATTAAGGAATGATGGATGGATGGACAAATAATGGACAGATGATGCTAGATGTGTAGGTGGATAAATGATGGCTGTATGGATTAATGGTCGATAGATTGATAGATGGATGGTGTGATGGATGGGTTGATGGATGAATGGATAAATTAAGAAATGATGGATGGATGTTAGGTGGGAAAATGGATGTTAAGTAATAAATGGGCAAATACATGATGGATGTATGAATGGATAAATGACAGGTTGATGGGTGGGTGGATGATGGTATTGTATTCAATCATCCCATCAATCCATCCATCTAGTTTTATATCTTTCCATCCATCATTTGTCCGTGTATCAATATAAATATTTATCTATCTATCCATCCATCCATAATACATTACAGAAGGTTAGCTATATAGTAGATGGGTGGATGAATAATGGATGGATGGAAGGCTGTATGGATGGATAAATGAATTGCAAGATTGAAGCAAAAATACATTATGGATGATAAATAAAATGATATGGTAAGGGTGGATGATAGTTGGAAGGAAGGATGGCTGGATAGGTGGAAGGATGGCTGAATGATGGATGGATGGATGGATATGTGATGGTTGGGTGGATGATAGTTGGAAGGAGGGAGGGATGGCTAAATGATAGATGGATGGATGGTTAGATGGCTATGAGATGGTTGGGTGGATGATAGTTAGGAGGATGGATGGATGATGTGTGGAAGAATGGATGGATGGTTAGATGATTATGTGATGGTTGGGTGGATGATAGTTGGAGGTAAGGATGGATGATGGGTTGAATGGTGGATGGATGGCTGAATGATAGATGGACGGATGGATAGGATATGTGATGGTTGGGTGGATGATAGTTGGAAAAAAGGATGGCTGATGGGTTGTAGGACGGATAGATGGCGAAATGATGGATGGATTGATGGATGGATGGATAGATGGCTATGTGATGTTTGGGTGGATGATAGTTGGAAGGAAGGATGGATAATGGGTGGAAGGACGGATGGATGGTTAAATGATGGATGATGGATGGAAAGATGAATATGTGAATGTTGGGTGGATGGTAGTTGGAAGGAAGAATGGATGATGGTTGAATGATAGATGGATGGATATATGGATATGTGATGGATGGGTGAATGATAGTTGGAAGGAAGGATGAATGATGGGTGGAAGGTCGATGGATGGCTAAATGATAGATGAATGGATGGTTAGATGAATATGTAGATGATAGCTGGAGGGAAGGATGAATGATGGGTGGAAGAATGATGGATGGCTAAATGATAGATGGATGGATGGTTGGATGAATATGTGATGGTTGGGTGGATGATAGTTGGAAGGAAGTATGGACGAAGGGGTGGAAGGGCTGGTGGATGACTGAATGATAGACGAACGGATGGATTGATGGATATGTAATGGTTGGGTGGATGATAGTTGGAAGGAATGATGGCTGATGAGTGGAAGGACGGATGGATTTTGAAATGATGGATGGCTTGATGGATGGATGGATGGATGGATGGATGGATGGATGGATGGATAGATGAATAAGTGATGGTTGGGTGGATAATAGTTGGAAGGAAGGATGGATGATGGGTGGAAGGATGGATAGATGGCTAAATGATAGATGGATGGATGGTTAGATGGATATGTGATGGTTGGGTGGATGATAGTTGGAAGGAAAGATGTATGATGGCGGAAGGACGAATGGATGGCTGAATGATAGATCAATGGGTAGATAGATGAATATGTGATGGTTGGGTGAATGATACTTGGAGGGAAGGATGGATGATGTGTGGGAGGATGGATGGATGGATAGATGGTTAGATGGATATGTGATGGCTGTGTGGATGATAGTTGGAAGGAAGAATGAATGATGGGTGGAAGGACAGATGGATGCTAAATGATAAATGGATGGATGGATAGACGAATATGTGATGGTTGCGTAGATGATAGTTGGGGGAAGGATAGATGGTGGGTGGAAGATAATAGATGATGGATGGATAAATGAATATGTGAAAGTTGGGTGGATGATAGTTGGAAGGAAGGATGGATGATGGGTGGAAGGATGGATGGATGGCTGAAAAATAGATGGATGGATGGATGATAGATGGATATGTGATGGTTGGGTGGATGATAGTTGGAAGGAAGGATGGATGACGGGTGGAAGGACGGATGGATGGTTAAATTATAGATGATGGATGGATAGATGAATATGTGAAAGTTGGGTGGATGATGGGTGGAAGGAGAATGGGTGGCTGAATGATAGATGGATATGTGATGGTTGGGTGAATGATAGTTGGAGGGAAGGATGGATGATGTGTGGAAGGATGGATGGATGGCTGAATGATGAATGGATGGATACATGGTTAGGATATGTGATGGCTGTGTGGATGATAGTTGGAAGGAAGGATGAATGATGGGTGGAAGGGTGGGTGGATGGCTAAATGATATATGATGGATGGATAGATGAATATATGATGGTTGGGTAGATCATAGTTGGATGGATGGATGGATGGATATGTGATGTTGGGAGGATGGTAGTTGGAAGAAAGGATGGATGATGGGTGGGAGGATGGATGGATGGATGGATGGATGGATATGTGATGTTGGGTGGATGATAGTTGGAAGGAAGGATGGATGATGTGTGGAAGGATGGATGGCTGAATGATGGATGGATGGATAAATGGTTAGATGGATATGTGATGGCTGTGTGGATGATAGTTGGAAGGAGGGATGAATGATGGTTGGAAGGATGGATGGATGGCAAAATAATATATAATGGATGGATAGATGAATATGTGATGGCTGGTAGATCATAGTTGGATGGATGGATGGATGGATGGATATGCGATGTTGGGAGGATGGTAGTTGGAAGAACGGATGGATGATGGGTGGGAGGATGGATGGATGGATGGATGGATGGATATGTGATGTTGGGTGGATGATAGTTGGAAGGAAGGATGCTGGATAAGTAAAAGGGCAGTTGGATGGCTAAATGATGGATGGATGGAAGAATGGATGGATGGATGGAACTTGGAAGGATGAATGGATGGATGTCCTTGCCACTTGCCAACACATGTGGATTGTATGTAAGCCTCACAGAAATGTCGGCCAGCATCCTGACTCACATGACAAATATCAAACATTGTGACTCTTCCAGTGCACATTAGAGATTGTAGTCTGTGATGTCACCGGGAAAAAAAGATCAACAATCGATCAGCGATCGCTTGATTGAAACAACAACACTCAAACTCGCTCTCCGTCGTCCCCTCCTGCACCCGTCGCGACGCATTCACGGACTCTCAGGCCGTCGGAACAAAGAAAACTCCTAAAGCAAAAAAACAAACAAACACATATACACATGACACAAAGTCCAGGGCTCGACATACGTGTTTTTGTGTGCGGGGGTGCCGCTCAAAGTCTGTTGACCCACGGGCTGAGCTTCAAGCAAACAACGCTGCGTGTGCATGTGTGCTCGTCGGTCCCCTGCCCACGTCCTGCTTTTAAAGACACGCCGGTCAACATCGATTTTGACCCCTTATGTAACACGTCTGTGTACACAGGATGAAGAGAGACTCTTTTTTTGACCTGCGGATCATGTCAAGTCAAATTATTATTACCACTTCCACAAACGCTGTAAAGTCAATGATTGCAGTGAGGTCTGCAATTATTGACAATCATACGGTATTTAAAAGGAGACGAGTGCGAAATATCAAGAGTGCTCGTTTAAGTGAAATCTAATCAATGTCGTCATAATCACGCCACAGCAAGAGAGGGATTCTCTGAAAACAGGAATGTGCAGGTGATGCTGTACTGCCATCATGTGGGCAAACAGAGGACTACACGTTCAATTTAAATATGCATACTTTAAAGGGGAACTGCACATTTTGGGGGGGGGGGGAATTGTGCCGATCGTTAACAGTCATTATGGGGAACAAGAACACACTTGTCTTTTTTTAATTCATTGGGATTTTAAAGATGACAAAAAAAACACTTGGAAGTTGATGTGGCCAGTAGGAGTCACCGTTGTAGCTTTCAAAGTCTCTAAAATAACTTCAAAACCCTCCAGCAATATAATTTTATTATAATAAAATTAATGTTATATACTGCAATATAATGTCGTAACAAACACCTTCATAACAATATGTAATATGACAGTAAGTTCCACCAGGATGATTTTCTTTCCCTCTGGGGACCACATAACTATGTCTGGTCTCAGAGTGGTGGACAGTACCGCCTCTGGGAAGAGGAGCTTGCGCCCCAGGTCGACCTCCATCTCCCATCCCTGGGCCAACTGCAGGAGGTTTTGGTTGGTTTGGCCTTGGACAACTGGTCTATGACCCTCTTTCACGAAGGTGATGGTGCTCAGCAATGGCTTTGTTTTGGCTGGGTGTTTCTTTCTCCTCTCTTGCTCCAAGATGTCTGCGAGCATTGCCAACACCTTGTCATGGCGCCACCTGTATCTTCCCTGGGTCGATGCTGTTTTGCACCCAGACAGAATGTGCGCCATAGTTCCTTTACCGCCACACAACCTGCACAGCGGGTCCTCCCTCATTCCCCACCTATGCAAGTTGACTGGGGTCGGCAGGGTGTCATATACTGCTCGAAGCAGAAATGAGATACGAAACGGCTCCAGCCTCCCCAGTTCACTCCACGTCACGTTCCTCTTGGGAAGGTTCCACCTTGTCCAGGCACCTTGGGTTGCGAGCTCGATGGCTTTAGCTCTTCTTCCTTCTTCCTCAAGGTTTCGAACTTCATCCTGAATCAAGGTCCTCTTTTTCCTGGGAGTGGACTTGGACCACTGCTGGAAATGTGATGTTCCTAGACCCTGTCTTCCAGTGCAGAGGCTTCCGATGGTATCTTTGGTCCTGAGAGATGATTCTGCCTGGGCAATAGCAGTGCTAGCGGCCCACTTCCTGCCAGATCTGATTCTTATTCCAGTTTCCCTGATCAGCCGATCTTGGGAGTCCCTATACTTCAGAGAAAGTCTGCATTTTGTGACTTTAAACTCCTTTAGAACTGAAGATGGGGAGCTGGAGCTGACCCGACCTTATGTAGAGCCCCATAGATGTAAATCTCGGGGGTATTCCCAACCATTTCCGAAGGTGCTTATTGAACTTCCTGTCCAACCCTTCAACTGTTGTTATCGCCACTTCGTACACGGTGAGAAGCCACATAAGTCTTTGGAGTAGGCCATGCTGGTAGATCCAGCACTTGTGTTTCCCAGGCAGACCAGACTTGTCAATCCTTTCCAACCATTCTTCAACTTGATTTTCGGTGCTGGAGATGCCGTTTTTATCCGTCATGGAATCATCATACCACTTTCCAAGGCATTTAATAGGGTTCCGTTGGATGTTTGGGATTGCTTCCCCCTGAACAAGCAGCTTGAACTTTCCCGTTGTTTTTCCCTTTTGGATCACCAGACACCTTGACTTCTTGGGCTTGAAGATCATCTTCGCCCAAGTAGCTATACGATCCAGTTCCGCCAGGACCCATCTCGCCTGCACGTGAGTTGGTGTTAGCACGGTAAGATCATCCATGAATGCCCTGATTGCTGGTTGTTGACTTCCTTCTGCAGTCTTTGGTCCTCTTGACTTTATGATCGCTGCAGAGATGATCAGGTTCATTACCATGACAAACAAGATGGGGGAGATGGTGCACCCTGTCACTATTCCCTTCTCCACTGGCTGCCATTTAGTTGTGAACATGGCTGCTTGGAATCGTAGGATGATGTCTCCCAGGTAGCTGGTGATCATCCCCTGGATGTGATGTGGGATGTGGTAATGGTTGGATCACGTTATGGGGAATTGACCCATATGCATTAGCAAAATCAACCCAGACTACTGTTAGGTTGCCTTTCTTCTCATTTGCTTCTTGGATAAGTTGGCTGAGGACCCCTGTATGCTCCAGGCACCCGGAGAACCCTTCGATACCGCCCTTCTGGATAGGAGCTCATTCTTTTGGCCAGCACTGAAAAGAAGATTTTCCCCTCCACACTTAGCAAGGAAATGGTTCGGAACTGGCTGATCTGTGTGGATCCCCGTTCTTTCGGCACAAAGCACCCTTCTCCAGCTTGTTGGTACGGTTCCTTTGGCCCATATAACCCGCATAAGCTTCCACAGCCTGTGTAGGAGCTTAGGGCATTTCTTGTATACTTTGTAGGGTATACCGCTGGGGCCTGGAGCAGAAGCTGATCTTGCGTGCTTGACAACCTCTTGAACCTCTCTCAATGATGGATATTCTGTGCTGAGGGAGGATGTTGGTAGACTGATGGTACCAAGCCTGAGATGTTCTGGTAGGGCATCGTTTCTTGAAGGGTCACTGAATGTCTCTTCAACAAACTCCTCCACCTCCTCCTTAGAACTTGTTAGAGTCCCTGACCTCGCCTCTCCCAAAAGTGACTGGGTGAAGCGATAGGGGTCTTTTATGAACTGGGCTCGTGCAGCTTCCTGCCTTTTCCGCCTTTGCCTTTGCCCTTCAGCTCTTCTCAGCCTGATGAGCTGCTCGCGGAGGCTGGCTGTCAGTTCTTTTATACCTTCCTTTTCTTCCATGCTTGCCAATTTGAATTGCTTTCTCAGGGTTTTAATCTCCTTCCGAAGTTGTTTGATCTTTCTTTCTCTTCTGTTTTCCTGCTTTTCTGGTCTGGCTTTGTTCTCTCTCCTTGGCACTGTTCCAAACCGCTCTTTTGCCAAGTTGTAAGTGATGGCTGTGAGTGAATCCACCTTCCTTTCTACTGAACCTGCTTGAACCATTTTAAACACCCTTTCCAGATCTTAATCGGGCATGGACCACTCCTTGGTCTCACTCATCTTAGGCCACTTGATTCTTTCCTTCGTTGGTTGGGATGGGCTTTCTGGGATGGCATTTGAGGTTGTCCTTGTGGGGTTTTGGGGGATTGCAAGCACTGAGAGATCTCTGGGACTATGGTTTGCTTCCTACCTGGGGTTCCCCTGCGTCTCACCAGACTGTTCGTCTGAGCGGTGTGCCTGTGTCCGTCCCTGTCCACACTTGGCCTTGTCCTTGGCCTTGCTCTGATGTATTTTGAGCCCTCTCGCACCTTTGCAGATCTTTCCGCAATTGTCTTTTTTTTATTCATTGGGATTTTAAAGATGACAAAAAAAGACTTGGAAGATGATGTGACCAGTAGGAGTCACCGTTGTAGCTTTCAAAGTCTCTAAAAGAACTTCAAAACCCTCCAGCAATATAATTTCATTATAATAAAATTAATGTTATAGACTGCAATATAATGTCGTAACAAACACCTTCATAACAATATGTAATATGTACACTATACACACTGCAAGTATGTCTAATGTAGTAACATACAACTTAATACCAATATATAATATGTACATTATACACACTGCAAGTGTGTGTGTGTGTGTATATATATATATATATATATGTATGTATGTATGTATATAAAATGTAGTAACATACACTTTCATAAAAATATGTAATATGTACAATATACACACTGAGTATGTGTATGTATATGTGTATATATATATATATATATATGTATATATGTATATATATATATGTAGTAAAAGACACCTTAAAAACAATATGTAATGCTTTATATATACACTGTAAGCATATACATGTATATGTATGTAGAGTATGTATGTATATTTGTAGTAACAGACAGCTTAATAACAATATGCAATATGTACAATATACACACTGCAAGTATATATATAATGTAGTAACATACACCTTCATAACAATATGTAATGTATATAACACTGCAAGTATATATATATATATATATATATATATATATATATATATATATAAAATGTAGTAGGTAAACACTGCAGGATTGCTTGTATCACACATGATATCACACACAACTAAACACAGCCTGCTTGTATCACACAAGATACATAAATAAAACACGCTGCAGGACTGCTTGCAAAGCACATGATATCACACAAAAGAAAACACTCTGCAGGACTGCTTGGATCGCATATGATATCACACACAAGTAAACACTCTTCAAGACTGCTTGCATTGCACATGATATCACACACAAGTAGGCACGCTATCACACACAAAAAACGCACTGCAGGACCGCTTCTGTGGTACATGATATCACATGCAAAGAAAACATGCTGCAGGTCGGATTGTATCACACATGATATCACACAAAAGAAAACACTCTGCAGGACTGCTTGGATTGCATATGATATCACACACAAGTAAACACTCTTCAAGACTGCTTGCATTGCACATGATATCACACACAAGTAGGCACGCTATCACACACAAAAAACGCACTCCAGGACCGCTTCTGTGGTACATGATATCACATGCAAAGAAAACATGCTGCAGGTCGGATTGTATCACACATGATATCACACAAAAGAAAACACTCTGCAGGACTGCTTGCATCGCACTTGATATCACACACAAGTAAGCACGCTATCACACACAAAAAACACTAAGCAGGATTGCTTGTGTGGTACAAGATATCACATACAAAGAAAACCTGCTGCTGGCTGGATTGTATCACACATGATATCACACACAACTATCGCACACGATATCACACACATAAATACGCTGCAGGACTGCTTGTGTATTACACAGGATATCACACACAAGTAAACACTCTGCAGGACTGCTTGTATTGCACATGATATCACACACTATTAAACACGGCCTGCTTGTATCACACATGATATCATACATAAATAAAACAAGGATTTTATTTTGTGTTGAATAAATCCGGAGGCACACCACCAGGAGAAATTGTTAAAAAAACAAAACTCAGTTGACAGTAAAAAGTCGTTGTCGTAATTTTTGGATTTTTAATGAGGTTTTGAGACATTTCCTACAACTACATCACCAGTATTGTGCTGCTGAAGCTAGTCAGTTTTTTTTTATTTTTGCCTAAGGAACTCCCTTACAACATTTTAGTGAAAAAAGTTTTCCATAAATATGCATTTTCTGCCATTTTCAGGTTTTGTCGACACTCCTGATGAGGTTTTGAGACATTTCCTACAACTACAGCACCAGTATTGTGCTGCTGAAGCAATTCCGTTTTTTCCAATTTTTGCGTAAAAGCCCCCCCTTACGACATTTAAGCGAAAAAAATCTTCAAAAAATATGCATTTTCTGCCAATTTCGGGTATTGTCGGCACTCCTGATAAGGTTTTGGAACATTTCCTACAACTAAAGCACCAGTATTGTGCTACTGAAGCAATTTTGTATTTTCGAATTTTTGCGTAAGGGACTCCCCTTACGACATTTTAGCGAAAACATTTTTTTCCAGAAATTTGCATTTTCTGCCATTTTTGTGTTTTGTCGGCACTCATGAGATTTTGAGACATTTCCTACAACTATAGCACCAGTATTGTGCTGCTGAAGCAAGTCCGTTTTTTGAATTTTTGCGTAGGGTCCCCCCCTTACGACATTTTAGCGAAAAAAGTTTTCCAAAGATATGGATTTTCTGCCAATTTCTGGTATTGTCGGCACTCCTGATGGGGTTTTGAGACATCTCCTACAACTACAGAAACAGTATTGTGCTGCTGAAGCAATTCTGTTTTTTCGAATTTTTGCGTAAAGGCCCTCCTTTACGACATTTTACCGAAAAAAAGTTTTTCCAAAATATGCATTTTCTGCCATTTTCGGGTTTATCGGCACTCCTGTTAAAATTTTGAGATATTTCCTTTAACTACAGCTTCAGTGTTTTGCTGCTGAGGCAAGTCCGTTTAAATTTTTTTGTGGAAAGGGCCCCCCCCTCCTTACGACATTTTAACAAAAAAAAAGTTTATCAAAAATATCTATTTTCTGCCATTTTCGTGTTTTGTCGGCACTACTGATAAGATTTTGAGACATTTCCTACAATTACAGCTTCAGTAGTGTGCTGCTGAAGCAATTCCGTTTTTTTGAATTTTTGCATAAACCCCCCTCTCCCCCCCACCCCCCACAACATTTTAGCAAAAAAAGTTTTCCAAAAATATGCATTTTCTGGGATTTTCTGGTATTGTCGGCACTCCTGATGAGGTTTTGAGACATTTCCTACAACTACAGCGCCAGTAGTGTGCTGCTGAAGCAAGTCCGTTTTTTCGAATTTTTGCGTAAGGGCCCCCCCCCTTAGGACATTTAAGCGAAAAAAATGTTTTTCTAAAAGTATGCATTTTCTGCCATTTTCGGGTATTGTCGGCACTCCTGATTAGGTTTTTAGACATTTCCTACAACTACAGCAACAGTGTTGTGCTGCTGAAGCAATTTCCTTTTTTTAAATTTTTGCGTGAGGGCCCCTCCTTACGACATTTAAGCGGAAACAGATTTCCCAAAAATATGCATTTTCTCCCATTTTGGGGTATTGTCGGCACTCCTGATGAGGTTTTGAGACATTTCCTACAACCACAGCACCAGTATTGTGCTGCTGAAGCAATTCCGTTTTTTCGAATTTTTGCGTAAGGGCCCCCCTTTGTGTCTCAAAACCTTATCAGGAGTGCCGACAATACCCGAAAATGGCAGGAAATGCATATTTTTGGAAAACATTTTTTCGCTTAAATGTCGCAAAAAATAGAAAAAACTGTCTTGCTTCAGCAGCACAATACTGGTGCTGTAGTTGTAGGAAATATCTCAAAACCTCATCAGGAGTGCCGACAAAACCTGAAAATGAAAGAAAAGGCATTTATTTGAAAAACTTATTTTTCGCTAAAATGTCGTAAGGGCCCGGGGGGCGCTTATGCAAAAATTCAAAAAACGGGCTTCTTTCAGCAGCACAATACTGGTGCTATGGTTGTAGGAAATGTCTCAAAATGTCATCAGGAGTGGCGACAAAACCCGGTTATTGCAGAAAATGCATATTTTTGGAAAACTTCTTTTCCCTAAAATGTCGTAAGGGGGGGGCCTTACGCAAACATTCAAAAAACGAACTTGCTTCAGCAGCACAATACTGGTGCTATAGTTGTAGGAAATGTCTCAAAACCTCATCAGGAATGCGGACAAAAATCGAAAATGATAGGAAATGCATATTTTTGGAAAACTTTTTTCGCAAAAATGTTGTAAAGCCCTTACGCAAAAATTCCAAAAAACGGATTTGCTACAGGCCCTGCGATGAGGTGGCGACTTGTCCAGGGTGTACCCTGCCTTCCGCCCGATTGTAGCTGAGATAGGCGCCAGCGCCCCCCGCGACCCCGAAAGGGAATAAGCGGTAGGAAATGGATGGATGGATGGATTTGCTACAGCAACACAATACTGGTGCTATAGTTGTGGGAAATGTCTCAAAATCTCATCAGGAGTGCCGTCAAAACCTGAAAATTGCAGAAAATGCATATTTTTTAAAACTTTTTTATCTAAAATGTCGTAAGGGGGGGCCCTTATGCAAAAATTTAAAAAACAGAATTGCTTCAGCAGCAGAATACTGGTGCTAACGTTGTAGGAAATGTCTCAAATTCTCATCAGGAGTGCCGACAAAACCTGAAAATGGCAGAAAAGGCATTTATTTGAAAAACTTTTTTTTCGCTAAAATGTAACGGTGGGACCTTTCGCAAAAATGTAAAAAACGGACTTGCTTCAGCAGCACAATACTTTTGCTATAGTTGTGGGAAATGTCTCAAAACTTCATCAGAAGTGGTGACAATACCCGAAAATGGCAGAAAATGCATATTTTAGGAAAACTTTTTTTCGGAAAAATTACTTAAGTGGGGGCCCTTACGCAAAAGTTCTTCAGCAGCACAATACTGCTGATTTAGTTGTTGATTCCTCAAAGCCTTTTTTTTGGAAAACTTTTTTCCGCTAAAATGTCGTAAGGGGGGAACCTTACGCAAAAGTTCAAAAAACCTACTAGCTTCAGTAGCACAATACTGGTGCTGTAGTTGTAGGAAGTGTCTCAAAACCTCATCAGGAGTGCCGACAATACCCGAAAATAGCAGAAAATGCATATTTTTGGAAAACTTTTTTTCGCGAAAATATCGGAAAAGTTACGCAAAAATTCGAAAAAACGAACTCGCTTCAGCAGCAAAATACTGGTGCTATAGTTGTAGGAAATGTCTCGAAATCTCATCAGGAGTGCCGACAAAACCTGAAAATAGAAGAAGAGGCATATTTTTGAAAAAGTTTTTTTTCGCGAAAATGTCGTATGGGGGAGGCTTACGCAAAAATTCCAAAATACGTACTTGCTTCAGTCGCACAATACTGTTGCTATAGTTGTAGGAAATGTCTCAAAACCTCTTAGTTGTTGATTCCTCAAAGCCTTTTTTTTGGAAAACTTTTTTCCGCTAAAATGTCGTAAGGGGGGAACCTTACGCAAAAGTTCAAAAAACCTACTAGCTTCAGTAGCACAATACTGGTGCTGTAGTTGTAGGAAATGTCTCAAAACCTCTTTAGGAGTGCCGACAAAACCCGAAATTGGCAGAAAATGCATATTTTTGGAAAACTTTTATTCACCAAAATGTCGTAAGGGGGGACCTTACGCAAAAATTCCAAAATACGAACTTGCTTCAGTCGCACAATACTGTTGCCATAGTTGTAGGAAATGTCTCAAAACCTCTTCAGACGTGCCGCTAAAACCCAAAAATGGGAGAAAATGTATATTTTTGGAAAACTTAATTCCACGAAAATGTCGTAAGGAGGGGCCCTACGCAAAAATTCCAAAAAACAAACTTGCTTCAGCCACACAATACATTTGCTATAGTTGTAGGAAATATCTCAAAATCTCGTCAGGAGTGCAGACAAAACCTGAGAATGTCAAAAAATGCATATTTTTGGAAAACTTTTTTTCGCGAAAATGTCGAACGGGGGGCTCTTACGCAAAAATTTTAAAAACCGACCTGTTTCAGCAGCACAATACTGGTGCTGTACTTGTTGGAGATTTCTCAAAACCTCATCAGGAGTGGTGACAAAACCCGAAAATGGCAGAAAATGCATATTTTTGGAAACCTTTTTTCGCTAAAATGTTGTAAGGGGGGGCCCTTACGCAGAAATTCAAAAAAGAACTTGCTTCAGCAGCACAATAATGGTGCTGTAGTTGTAGGAAGTTTCTCAAAACCTCATCAGGAGTGGTGACAAAACCCGAAAATGGCAGAAAATGCATATTTTTGGAAAACTTTTTTTCGGAAAAATTACTTAAGTGGGGGCCCTTACGCAAAAGTTCTTCAGCAGCACAATACTGCTGATTTAGTTGTTGATTCCTCAAAGCCTCATCAGGAGTGGCGACAAAACTCGAAAATGGCAGAAAAGGACTATTTTTAAAAAACTTTTTTTCGCTAAAATGTTGTAAGGGGGGGCCCTTACGCAAAAATTCAAAAAACTGACTTGCTTCAGCAGCACAATACTGGTGCTGTAGTTGTAGGAAATGTCTCAAAACCTCATCCGGAGTGCCGACAATACCCGAAAATGGCAGAAAATGCAAATGTTTGGAAAACTTTTTTTCACAAAAATATGGTAGAGGGGGCTCTTACGCAAAAGTTAAAAAAACCAACCTGTTTCAGCAGCACAATACTGGTGCTGTAGTTGTTGGAGATTTCTCAAAACCTCATCCGGAATGGTGACAAAACCCAAAAATGGCAGAAAATGCATATTTTTGAAAAACTTTTTTTCGCTAAAATGTCGTAAGGGGGGGCCCTTACGCAAAAATTCAAAAAACGAACTTGCTTCAGCAGCACAATAATGGTGCTATAGTTGTAGGAAATGTCTCAAAACTTCATCAGGAATGGCGACAAGACCCGAAAATGGCGGAAAATGCATATTTTTGAAAACTTTTTTTCGCTAAAATGTCGTAAGGGGGGGCCCTTACGCAAAAATTCAAGAAAAGGACTTGCTTCAGCAGCACAATACTGGTGCTATAGTTGTAGGAAATGTCTCAAAACTTCATCAGGAGTGCCGACAAAACCCGAAAATTGCAGAAAATGCAGATTTTTGAAAAACTTTTGCTAAAATATTGAATATTCTTTCAAAAAATGTTCTCAAAATCTCATCAGGAGTGTCGACAAAACACGAAAATGGCAGAATATGAATATTTTTTGGAAAACTTTTTTCCGCTAAAATGTCGTAAGGGGGGAACCTTACGCAAAAGTTCAAAAAACCTACTAGCTTCAGTAGCACAATACTGGTGCTGTAGTTGTAGGAAGTGTCTCAAAACCTCATCAGGAGTGCCAACAATACCCGAAAATAGCAGAAAATGCATATTTTTGGAAAACTTTTTTTCGCGAAAATATCGGAAAAATTACGCAAAAATTCGAAAAAACGAACTCGCTTCAGCAGCAAAATACTGGTGCTATAGTTGTAGGAAATGTCTCGAAATCTCATCAGGAGTGCCGACAAAACCTGAAAATAGAAGAAGAGGCATATTTTTGAAAATGTTTTTTTTCGCGAAAATGTCGTATGGGGGAGCCTTACGCAAAAATTCCAAAATACGAACTTGCTTCAGTCGCACAATACTGTTGTTATAGTTGTAGGAAATGTCTCAAAACCTCTTTAGGAGTGCCGACAAAACCCGAAATTGGCAGAAAATGCATATTTTTGGAAAACTTTTATTCACCAAAATGTCGCAAGGGGGGACCTTACGCAAAAATTCCAAAATTCGAACTTGCTTCAGCCGCACAATTCTGGTGATTTAGTTGTAGGAAATGTCTCAAAACCTCTTCAGGAGTGTCGACAACCCGAAAATGGCAGAAAAAACGTTTTTTCGGAAAACTTTTTTTCTCGAAAATGTCGTAATGGGGGGCCTTACGCAAAAATTCCAAAATACGAACTTGCTTCAGTCGCACAATACTGTTGCCATAGTTGTAGGAAATGTCTCAAAACCTCTTTAGGAGTGCCGACAAAACCCGAAATTGGCAGAAAATGCATATTTTTGGAAAACTTTTATTCACCAAAATGTCGTAAGGGGGGGCCTTACGCAAAAAATCCAAAAAAAGAACTTGCTTCAGCAGCACAATACTGGTGCTATAGTTGTAGGAAATGTCTCAAAACCTCTTCAGACGTGCCGCTAAAACCCAAAAATGGGAGAAAATGTATATTTTTGGAAAACTTAATTCCACGAAAATGTCGTAATGGGGGGCCTTACGCAAAAATTCCAAAATACGAACTTGCTTCAGTCGCACAATACTGTTGCCATAGTTGTAGGAAATGTCTCAAAATCTCGTCAGGAGTGCAGACAAAACCTGAGAATGTCAAAAAATGCATATTTTTGGAAAACTTTTATTCACCAAAATGTCGTAAGGGGGGGCCTTACGCAAAAAATCCAAAAAAAGAACTTGCTTCAGCAGCACAATACTGGTGCTATAGTTGTAGGAAATGTCTCAAAACCTCTTCAGACGTGCCGCTAAAACCCAAAAATGGGAGAAAATGTATATTTTTGGAAAACTTAATTCCACGAAAATGTCGTAAGGAGGGGCCCTACGCAAAAATTCCAAAAAACAAACTTGCTTCAGCCACACAATACATTTGCTATAGTTGTAGGAAATATCTCAAAATCTCGTCAGGAGTGCAGACAAAACCTGAGAATGTCAAAAAATGCATATTTTTGGAAAACTTTTTTTCGCGAAAATGTCGAACGGGGGGCTCTTACGCAAAAATTTTAAAAACCGACCTGTTTCAGCAGCACATTACTGGTGCTGTACTTGTTGGAGATTTCTCAAAACCTCATCAGGAGTGGTGACAAAACCCGAAAATGGCAGAAAATGCCTATTTTTGGAAAACTTTTTTTCGCTAAAATGTTGTAAGGGGGGGCCCTTACGCAGAAATTCAAAAAAGAACTTGCTTCAGCAGCACAATAATGATGCTGTAGTTGTAGGAAGTTTCTCAAAACCTCATCAGGAGTGGTGACAAAACCCGAAAATGGCAGAAAATGCATATTTTTGGAAAACTTTTTTTCGCTAAAATGTTAAGGGGGGGCCCTTGCACAAAAATTAAAAAAAACTGCCTGTTTCAGCAGCACAATACTGGTGCTGTAGTTGTAGGAAATGTCTCAAAACCTCACCAGGAGTGGCGACAAAACCCGAAAATTGCAGAAAATGCATATTTTTGGAAAACTTTTTTGCTAAGAAGTCGTAAGGGGGTGCCCTTACGCAAAAATTCGAAAAAACGAACTCGTTTCAGCAGCAAAATATTGGTGCTGTAGTTGTAGGAAATGTCTCCAAAACTTCGTCAGGAGTGTCGACAAAACCCGAAATTAGCAGAAAATGCATATTTTTGGAAAAGTTTTATTCACCAAAATGTCGTAAGGGGGGACGTTACGCAAAAATTCCAAAAAACGAACTTGCTTCAGCCGCACAATTCTGGTGATTTAGTTGTAGGAAATGTATCAAAACCTCTTCAGACGTGCCGCTAAAACCCAAAATTGGGAGAAAATGTATATTTTTGGAAAACTTAATTTCACGAAAATTTCGTAAGGGGGGGGCCTTACGCAAAAATTCCCAAAAACGAACTTGCTTCAGTCGCACAATACTGGTGCTATAGTTGTAGGAAATATCTCAAAATCTCCTCAGGAGTGCAGACAAAACCTGAAAATGTCAAAAAATGCATATTTTTGGAAAACTTTTTTTCGCGAAAATTCAAAAATTCAAAAAACCGGCCTGTTTCAGCAGCACAATACTGGTGCTGTAGTTGTAGGAAATGACTCAAAACCTCACCAGGAGTGGCGACAAAACCCGAAAATTGCAGAAAATGCATATTTTTGGAAAACTTTTTTCGCTAAAAAGTCGTAAAGGGGGGCCCTTACGCAAAAATTCTAAAAAACTAACTTGCTTCAGCAGCAAAATATTGGTGCTATAGTTGTAGGAAATGTCTCCAAAACTTCGTCAGGAGTGCCGACAAAACCAGAAAATGGCAGAAAATACATATTTTTGAAAACTATTTTTTGCTAAAATATTGGAAGGCCCGGCCCTTACGCAAAAATTCAAAGAAACTGCCTGTTTCAGCAGCGCAATACTGGTGCCCATAGTCGTAGGAAATGTCTCACAACTTCATCAGAAGTGCCGACAAAACCCGAAAATGGCAGAAAATGCATATTTTTAGAAAACTTTTTTTCGCTAAAATTCAAAAAACTGACTTGCTACAGCAGCACAATACTGGTGCTGTAGTTGTAGGAAATGTCTCAAAACCTCATCAGGAGTGCCGACAATACCCGAAAATGGCAGAAAATGCATATTTTTGTGAAACTTTTTTCGCTAAAATATCGAAAGGGGGGGGCCCTTACGCAAAAATTCAAAAAACCGGCCTGTTTCAGCAGCACAATACTGGTGCTGTAGTTGTAGGAAATGTCTCAAAACCTCACCAGGAGTGCCGACAAAACCCGAAAATGGCAGAAAAGGCATATTTTTGGAAAACATTTTTTCACTAAAATGTAAGGGGGGGGCCCTTCGCAAAAATTCAAAAATCGGGCTTGCTTCAGCAGCACAATACTGGTGCTGTAGTTGTAGGAAATGTCTCAAAACTTCATCTGGAGTGCCGACAAAACCCGAAAATGGCAGAAAATGCATATTTTTGGACAACTTTTTTTTGCTAAAATGTCGTAAGGGGGGACCCTTACGCAAAATTTCAGAAAACGGGCTTGCTTCAGCAGCACAATACTGGTGTTATAGTTGTAGGAAATGTCTCAAAACCCCCTTAGGATTGCCGAAAACAAAAAAAAAGGGCAAAAAATGCATATTTTTGGAAAACTTTTTTTTGCTAAAATGTCTTAAGGGGGGCCCTTACGCAAAATTTCAGAAAACGGGCTTGCTTCAGCAGCACAATACTGGTATTATAGTTGTAGGAAATGACTCAAAACTTCATCAGGAGTGCAGACAAAACCCGAAAATGGCAGAAAATGCATATTTTTGGAAAACTTTTTTTTCGCAAAAAAGTCATAAGGGGGGGCACTTACACAAAAATTAAAAAAACTGAGCTGTATCAGCAGCACAATACTGGTGCTGTAGTTGTAGGAAATGTCCCAAAACTTCATCAGGAGTGCCGACAAAACCAAGAAATCGCAGAAAATGCATATTTTTGGAAAACTTTTTTGGGGCAAAAATGTCGTAAGGGGGGGGGGGCCTTACGCAAAAATTAAAAAAAAATAACCTGTTTCAGCAGCACAATACTGGTGCTATATTTGTAGAAAATGTCTCAAAACCTCTTCATGAGCGCCGACAAAACCCGAAAATTGCAGAAAATGCATTTTTTGGGAAAACCTTTTTTCTCGAAAATGTCGCAAAGAATCCAAAAAACGAACTTGCCTCAGCAACACAATACTGGTGCTATAGTTGTGGGAAATGTCTCAAAATCTCATCAGGAGTGCCGTCAAAACCTGAAAATTGCAGAAAATGCATATTTTTGGCAAACTTTATTTCAGGAAAATGTCATAAGGGGGGGCCTTACGCAAAGAATCCAAAAAACGAACTTGCTTCAGCAGCACAATACTGGTGCTATAGTTGTAGGAAATGTCTCAAAACCTCTTCAGACGTGCCGCTAAAACCCAAAAATGGGAGAAAATGTATATTTTTGGAAAACTTAATTTCACGAAAATGTCGTAAGGGGGGGCCTTACGCAAAAATTCCAAAAAACGAACTTGCTTCAGCCGCACAATACTGGTGCTATAATTGTAGGAAATATCTCAAAATCTCATCAGGAAAGCAGACAAACCCTGAAAATGTCAAAAAATGCATATTTTTGGAAAACTTTATTTCACAAAAATGTTGTAAGGGGGGCCTTACGCAAAAGTTCTATTAAACAAACTTGCTTCAGCCGCACAATACTGGTGCTATAGTTGTAGGAAATGTCTGAAAATTTCATCAGGAGTGTCGACAAAACCTGAAAATGGCAAAAAATGCATATTTTTGGAAAACTTTATTTCACCAAAATGTTGTAAGGGTGGTGCCTTAGGCAAAAATTCCCAAAAACTGATTTGCTTCAGCAGCACAATGCTGGTGTTGTAGCTGGAAGAGATGTCTCAAAATCTCATCAGGAGTGCCGACAAAACCTGAAAATGGCAGAAAATGCATATTTTTGGCAAACTTTATTTCAGGAAAATGTCGTAAGGGGGGGGGCCTTACGCAAAAATTCCAAAAAACGAACTTGCTTCAGCCGCACAATACTGGTGCTATAGTTGTAGCAAATGTTTCAAAACCTCTTCATGGGTGCCGACAAGACCCGAAAATGGCAGAAAATGCATGTTTTTGGAAAACTTTATTTCACGAAAATGTCGTAAAGCGGGGGCCTTACGCAAAAATTCCAAAAAACGAACTAGCTTAAGCCGCATAATACTGGTGCTATAGTTGTAGGGAATGTCTCAAAACCTCTTCAGGAGTGCTGACAAAACCCAAAAATGGCAGAAAATGCATATCTTTCGAAAACTTAATTTCGAGAAAATGTCGTAATGGGGGGGCCTTACGCAAAAATTCCAAAATACGAACTTGCTTCAGCAGCACAATAATGGTGCTGTAGTTGTAGGAAATTTCTAAAAACCTCATCAGGAGTGGTGACAAAACCCGAAAATGGCAGAAAATGCATATTTTTGGAAAACTTTTTTTCGCTAAAATGTTGTAAGGGGGGGCCCTTACACAAAAATTAAAAAAAACTGCCTGTTTCAGCAGCAGGAGTCCCGACAGAACCCGAAAATGGCAGAAATTGCATATATTTGGGAAAAAAAATTGGCTAAAAAAAGGTATTCAAATTTGTAAAAAACGGATTTGCTTCATTAGCACAATACTGGTGCTGTAGTTGTAGGATATGTCTCAAAATGTCATCAGGAGTCCCGTCAGAACCTGAATATTGCAGTAAATGCATATATTTTGGGGGGAAAAATTCGCTAAAAAAAAGTTCAACAAATTGAAAAAACGGATTTGCTTCAGAAACACAATACTGGTGCTGTACTTGTAGGAAATGTCTCAGAAGGTCATCAGGAGTCCCAAAGCGGAAAATGTAAATTTTTAAAAAACTTTATTTCGCTCAAATGTCGTAAGGGGGGACCCTTATGCAAAAATTCCAAAAAATGGATTAGCTTCAGGAGCACAATACTGGTGTTGTAGTTGTAGGAGGTGTCTCAAAACGTCACCAGGAGTCCGAACAGAACCCGAAAATGGCAGAAATTGCATATATTTGGGAAAAAAATTCGCTAAAAAAAGGTATTAAAATTTGTCAAAAACGGATTTGCTTCATTAGCACAATACTGGTGCTGTAGTTGTAGGAGATGTCTCAAAATGTCATCAGGAGTCCCGACAGAACCCGAAAATGGCAGAAAATGCATATTTTTGGGGGAAAAAATTCGCTATAAAAAGGTATTAAAATTTTTGAAAAACGGATTTGCTTCATTAGCACAATTCTGGTGCTGTAGTTCTAGGAGATGTCTCAAAACGTCATCAGGAGTCCCGACAAAACCCGAAAATGGCAGAAAATGCATATTTTTGAAAAACATTTTTTCGCTAAAATGTCGTAAAAATTGCAAAAATTCAAAAAAATGTATTTACAACAGCAGCACAATACAGGTGCTGCAGCTGTAAGATATGTCTCAAAATGTTGTCAGGAGTCCCGACAGAACCCGAATATTGCAGAAAATGCATATTTTTAGTGGAAAAATTTGCTAAAAAAAAGTTGAACAAATTGAAAAAACGGGTTTGCTTCAGAAACACAATACTGGTGCTGTACTTGTAGGAAATGTCTCAAAAGGTCATCAGGAGTCCCGACAGAACCCGAAAAAGGCGGAAAATTTACATTTTTTAAAAACTTTATTTCGCTCAAATGTCGTAAGGGGGGACCCTTATGCAAAAATTCCAAAAAATGGATTAGCTTCAGGAGCACAATACTGGTGTTGTAGTTGTAGGAGGTGTCTCAAAACGTCATCAGGAGTCCGAACAGAACCCGAAAATGGCAGAAATTGCATATATTTGGGGAAAAAATTCGCTAAAAAAAGGTATTAAAATTTGTAAAAAACGGATTTGCTTCAGAAACACAATACTGGTGCTGTAGTTGTAAGAGATGTCTCAAAATGTCATCAGGAGTCCCGACAGAACCCGAAAATGGCAGAAAATGCATATTTTTGGGGAAAAAAAATCGCTATAAAAAGGTATTAAAATTTTTGAAAAACGGATTTGCTTCATTAGCACAATTCTGGTGCTGTAGTTCTAGGAGATGTCTCAAAACGTCATCAGGAGTCCCGACAAAAACCGAAAATGGCAGAAAATGCATATTTTTGAAAAACATTTTTTCGCTAAAATGTCGTAAAAATTGCAAAAATTCAAAAAATGTATTTACAACAGCAGCACAATACAGGTGCTGCAGCTGTAAGATATGTCTCAAAATGTTGTCAGGAGTCCCGACAGAACCCGAATATTGCAGAAAAAGCATATTTTTGGGGGAAAAATTTGCTAAAAAAAAGTTTAACAAATTGAAAAAACGGATTCGCTTCAGCAGCACAATATTGGTGCTGTAGCTGTAGAAGATGTCTCTAAACGTCACCAGGAGTCCTGACAGAACCCAAAAATGGCGGAAAATGCATATTTTGGGGGAAAAAAATGTGCTAAAAAAAGGTGTTAAAATAAAAAAAAAACGGATTTGCTTCATTAGCACAATACTGGTGCTGTAGTTGTAGGAGATGTCTCAAAACGTCATCAGGAGTCCCAACAGAACCTGAAAATGGCGGAAAATGCATATTTATGAAAAACTTTATTTCGCTAAAATGTTGTAAGGGGGGACCCTTATGCAAAAATTCAAAAAAATGTATTTAGTTCAGCAGCACAATACAGGTGCTGCAGCTGTAGGATATGTCTCAAAATGTCTTCAGGAGCCCCGACAGAACCAGAATATTGCATATTTTTGGGGGGGAAATAATTCGCTAAAAAAAAGTTTAACAAATTGAGAAAACAGATTTTCTTCAGAAACACAATACTGGTGCTGTAGTTGTCGGAGATGTCTCAAAACGTCATCAGGAGTCCCGGTAGAACCCGAAAAAGGCGGAAAATGTACATTTTTGAAAAACTTTATTTCGCTAAAATGTCGTAAGGGGGGACCCTTATGCAAAAATTCCAAAAAACGGATTTGCTTCAGGAGCACAATACTGGTGTTGTAGTTGTAGGAGGTCTCTCAAAATGTCATCAGGAGTCCCGACAGAACCCGAAAATGGCAGAAAATGCATATTTTTGAAAAACTTTATTTCGCTAAAATGCCGTAAGGGGGGACCCTTATGCAAAAATTCCAAAAAACGGATTTGCTTCAGCAGCACAATACTGGTGCTGTAGTTGTAGGAGATGTCTCAAAAAGTCATCAGGAGTCCCGACAGAACCCGAAAATGGCAGAAATTGCATATATTTGGGGAAAAAAATTCGCTAAAAAAAGGTATTAAAATTTTTAAAAAACGGATTTGCTTCATTAGCACAATACTGGTGCTGTAGTTGTAGGAGATGTCTCAAAACGTCATCAGGATTCCCAGTAGAACCCGAAAATGGCAGAAAATGCATATTTTTGAAAAACTTTTTTTTTGCTAAAATGTCGTGAGGGGGAACCCTTATCCAAAAATTCAAAACAATGTATTTAGTTCAGCAGCACAATACAGGTGCTGCAGCTGTAGGATATGTTTCAAAATGTCATGAGGAGTCCCGACAGAACCCGAAAATAGCAGAAAATGCATTTTTTGGGGGAAAAATCTTCGCTAAAAAAAGGTATTAAAATTTTTAAAAAACGGATTTGCTTCAGAAACACAATACTGGTGCTGTAGTTGTAGGAGATGTCTCAAAACGTCATCAGGAGTTCCGACAGAACCCGAAAATGGCAGAAAATGCACATTTTTGAAAAACTTTTTTTCGCAAAAATTTCGTAAGGGGGGACCCTTATGCAAAAATCCCAAAAAATGTATTTACTTCGGCAGCACAATACAGGTGTTGCAGTTGTAGGAAATGTTTCAAAATGTCGTCAGGAGTCCCGACAGAACCCGGGAATGGCAGAAAATGCATATTTTTGGGGAAAAATCTTTGCTAAAAAAGGTATTAAAATTTTTAAAAAACGGATTTGCTTCAGAAACACAATACTGGTGCTGTAGTTGTAGGAGATGTCTCAAAACGTCATCAGGAGTTCAGACAGAACCCGAAAATGGCAGAAAATGCACATTTTTGAAAAACTTTTTTTCGCTAAAATTTCGTAAGGGGGGACCCTTATGCAAAAATCCAAAAAAATGTATTAACTTCGGCAGCACAATACAGGTGCTGCAGCTGTAGGAAATGTTTCAAAATGTCGTCAGGAGTCCCGACAGAACGCGAAAATGGCAGAAAATGCATTTTTTGGGGGAAAAATCTTCGCTAAAAAAAGGTATTAAAATTTTTAAAAAACGGATTTGCTTCAGAAACACAATACTGGTGCTGTAGTTGTAGGAGATGTCTCAAAACGTCATCAGGAGTCCCGACAGAACCCGAAAATGGCAGAAAATGCATATTTTTGAAAAACTTTTTTTCGCTAAAATTTCGTAAGGGGGGACCCTTATGCAAAAATCCAAAAAAATGTATTTACTTCAGCAGCACAATACAGGTGCTGCAGCTGTAGGATATGTTTCAAAATGTCGTCAGGAGTCCCGACAGAACCCGAAAATGGCAGAAAATGCATTTTTTGGGGGAAAAATCTTCGCTAAAAAAAGGTATTAAAATTTTTAAAAAACGGATTTGCTTCAGAAACACAATACTGGTGCTGTAGTTGTAGATGTCTCAAAACGTCATCAGGAGTTCCGACAGAACCCGAAAATGGCAGAAAATGCACATTTTTGAAAAACTTTTTTTCGCTAAAATTTCGTAAGGGGGGACCCTTATGCAAAAATCCAAAAAAATGTATTTACTTCGGCAGCACAATACAGGTGCTGCAGCTGTAGGATATGTTTCAAAATGTCGTCAGGAGTCCCGACAGAACCCGAAAATGGCAGAAAATGCATTTTTTTGGGGAAAAATCTTCGCTAAAAAAAGGTATTAAAATTTTTAAAAAACGGATTTGCTTCAGAAACACAATACTGGTGCTGTAATTGTAGGAGATGTCTCAAAACGTCATCAGGAGTTCCGACAGAACCCGAAGATGGCAGAAAATGCACATTTTTGAAAAACTTTTTTTCGCTAAAATTTCGTAAGGGTCGGGACCCTTATGCAAAAATCCCAAAAAATGTATTTACTTCGGCAGCACAATACAGGTGTTGCAGCTGTAGGAAATGTTTCAAAATGTCGTCAGGAGTCCCGACAGAACCCGGAAATGGCAGAAAATGCATATTTTTCGGGAAAAATCTTTGCTAAAAAAGGTATTAAAATTTTTAAAAAACGGATTTGCTTCAGAAACACAATACTGGTGCTGTAGTTGTAGGAGATGTCTCAAAACGTCATCAGGAGTTCAGACAGAACCCGAAAATGGCAGAAAATGCATATTTTTGAAAAACTTTTTTTCGCTAAAATTTCGTAAGGGGGGACCCTTATGCAAAAATCCAAAAATATGTATTTACTTCGGCAGCACAATACAGGTGCTGCAGCTGTAGGAAATGTTTCAAAATGTCGTCAGGAGTCCCGACAGAACCCGAAAATGGCAGATATTGCATTTTTTGGGGGAAAAATCTTCGCTAAAAAAAGGTATTAAAATTTTTAAAAAACGGATTTGCTTCAGAAACACAATACTGGTGCTGTAGTTGTAGGAGATGTCTCAAAACGTCATCAGGAGTCCCGACAGAACCCGAAAATGGCAGAAAATGCATATTTTTGAAAAACTTTTTTTCGCTAAAATTTCGTAAGGGGGGACCCTTATGCAAAAATCCAAAAAAATATATTTACTTCAGCAGCACAATACAGGTGCTGCAGCTGTAGGATATGTTTCAAAATGTCGTCAGGAGTCCCGACAGAACCCGAAAATGGCAGAAAATAAATTTTTGGGGGGAAAAATCTTCGCTAAAAAAAGGTATTAAAATTTTTAAAAAACGGATTTGCTTCAGAAACACAATACTGGTGCTGTAGTTGTAGGAGATGTCTCAAAACGTCATCAGGAGTTCCGACAGAACCCGAAAATGGCAGAAAATGCACATTTTTGAAAACCTTTTTTTCGCTAAAATTTCGTAAGGGGGGACCCTTATGCAAAAACCAAAAAAAATGTATTTACTTCGGCAGCACAATACAGGTGTTGCAGCTGTAGGAAATGTTTCAAAATGTCGTCAGGAGTCCCGACAGAACCGGGAAATGGCAGAAAATGCATATTTTTGGGGAAAAATCTTTGCTAAAAAAGGTATTAAAATTTTTAAAAAACGGATTTGCTTCAGAAACACAATACTGGTGCTGTAGTTGTAGGAGATGTCTCAAAACGTCATCAGGAGTTCCGACAGAACCCGAAAATGGCAGAAAATGCACATTTTTTAAAAACTTTTTTCCGCTAAAATTTCGTAAGGGGGGACCCTTATGCAAAAATCCAAAAAAATGTATTTACTTCGGCAGCACAATACAGGTGCTGCAGCTGTAGGAAATATTTCAAAATGTCGTCAGGAGTCCCGACAGAACCGGGAAATGGCAGAAAATGCATATTTTTGGGGAAAAATCTTTGCTAAAAAAGGTATTAAAATTTTTAAAAAACGGATTTGCTTCAGAAACACAATACTGGTGCTGTAGTTGTAGGAGATGTCTCAAAACGTCATCAGGAGTTCCGACAGAACCCGAAAATGGCAGAAAATGCACATTTTTTAAAAACTTTTTTCCGCTAAAATTTCGTAAGGGGGGACCCTTATGCAAAAATTCAAAAAAAGATATTTACTTCGGCAGCACAATACAGGTGCTGCAGCTGTAGGATATGTTTCAAAATGTCGTCAGGAGTCCCGACAGAACCCGAAAATGGCAGAAAATGCATTTTTGGGGGGAAAAATCTTCGCTAAAAAAAGGTATTAAAATTTTTAAAAAACGGATTTGCTTCAGAAACACAATACTGGTGCTGTAGTTGTAGGAGATGTCTCAAAACGTCATCAGGAGTTCCGACAGAACCCGAAAATGGCAGAAAATGCACATTTTTGAAAACCTTTTTTTCGCTAAAATTTCGTAAGGGGGGAACCTTATGCAAAAATCCCAAAAAATGTATTTACTTCGGCAGCACAATACAGGTGTTGCAGCTGTAGGAAATGTTTCAAAATGTCGTCAGGAGTCCCGACAGAACCGGGAAATGGCAGAAAATGCATATTTTTGGGGAAAACTCTTCGCTAAAAAAAGGTATTAAAATTTTTAAAAAACGGATTTGTTTCAGAAACACAATACTGGTGCTGTAGTTGTAGGAGATGTCTCAAAACGTCGTCAGGAGTTCCGACAGAACCCGATAATAGCAGAAAATGCACATTTTTGAAAAACTTTTTTTCGCTAAAATTTCGTAAGGGGGGACCCTTATGCAAAAATCCAAAAAAATGTATTTACTTCGGCAGCACAATACAGGTGGTGCAGCTGTAGGAAATGTTTCAAAATGTCGTCAGGAGTCCCGACAGAACCCGAAAATGGCAGAAAATGCATATTTTTGGGGAAAATCTTTGCTAAAAAAGGTATTAAAATTTTTAAAAAACGGATTTGCTTCAGAAACACAATACTGGTGCTGTAGTTGTAGGAGATGTCTCAAAACGTCATCAGGAGTCCCGACAGAACCCGAAAATGGCAGAAAATGCATTTTTGGGGGGAAAAATCTTCGCTAAAAAAAGGTATTAAAATGTTTAAAAAACGGATTTGCTTCAGAAACACAATACTGGTGCTGTAGTTGTAGGAGATGTCTCAAAACGTCATCAGGAGTTCAGACAGAACCCGAAAATGGCAGAAAATGCATATTTTTGAAAAACTTTTTTTCGCTAAAATTTCGTAAGGGGGGACCCTTATGCAAAAATCCAAAAAAATGTATTTACTTCGGCAGCACAATACAGGTGCTGCAGCTGTAGGAAATGTTTCAAAATGTCGTCAGGAGTCCCGACAGAACCCGAAAATGGCAGATATTGCATTTTTTGGGGGAGAAATCTTCGCTAAAAAAAGGTATTAAAATTTTTAAAAAACGGATTTGCTTCAGAAACACAATACTGGTGCTGTAGTTGTAGGAGATGTCTCAAAACGTCATCAGGAGTTCCGACAGAACCCGAAAATGGCAGAAAATGCACATTTTTGAAAACCTTTTTTTCGCTAAAATTTCGTAAGGGGGGGACCCTTATGCAAAAATCCAAAAAAATGTATTTACTTCGGCAGCACAATACAGGTGTTGCAGCTGTAGGAAATGTTTCAAAATGTCGTCAGGAGTCCCGACAGAACCGGGAAATGGCAGAAAATGCATATTTTTGGGGAAAAATCTTTGCTAAAAAAGGTATTAAAATTTTTAAAAAACGGATTTGCTTCAGAAACACAATACTGGTGCTGTAGTTGTAGGAGATGTCTCAAAACGTCATCAGGAGTTCCGACAGAACCCGAAAATAGCAGAAAATGCACATTTTTTAAAAACTTTTTTCCGCTAAAATTTCGTAAGGGGGGACCCTTATGCAAAAATCCAAAAAAAGATATTTACTTCGGCAGCACAATACAGGTGCTGCAGCTGTAGGATATGTTTCAAAATGTCGTCAGGAGTCCCGACAGAACCCGAAAATGGCAGAAAATGCATTTTTTGGGGGAAAAATCTTCGCTAAAAAAAGGTATTAAAATTTTTAAAAAACGGATTTGCTTCAGAAACACAATACTGGTGCTGTAGTTGTAGGAGATGTCTCAAAACGTCATCAGGAGTTCCGACAGAACCCGAAAATGGCAGAAAATGCACATTTTTGAAAACCTTTTTTTCGCTAAAATTTCGTAAGGGGGGACCCTTATGCAAAAATCCCAAAAAATGTATTTACTTCGGCAGCACAATACAGGTGTTGCAGCTGTAGGAAATGTTTCAAAATGTCGTCAGGAGTCCCGACAGAACCGGGAAATGGCAGAAAATGCATATTTTTGGGGAAAACTCTTCGCTAAAAAAAGGTATTAAAATTTTTAAAAAACGGATTTGTTTCAGAAACACAATACTGGTGCTGTAGTTGTAGGAGATGTCTCAAAACGTCATCAGGAGTTCCGACAGAACCCGATAATGGCAGAAAATGCACATTTTTGAAAAACTTTTTTTCGCTAAAATTTCGTAAGGGGGGACCCTTATGCAAAAATCCAAAAAAATGTATTTACTTCGGCAGCACAATACAGGTGGTGCAGCTGTAGGAAATGTTTCAAAATGTCGTCAGGAGTCCCGACAGAACCCGAAAATGGCAGAAAATGCATATTTTTGGGGAAAATCTTTGCTAAAAAAGGTATTAAAATTTTTAAAAAACGGATTTGCTTCAGAAACACAATACTGGTGCTGTAGTTGTAGGAGATGTCTCAAAACGTCATCAGGAGTCCCGACAGAACCCGAAAATGGCAGAAAATGCATATTTTTGGAAAACTTTTTTTCGCTAAAATTTCGTAAGGGGGGACCCTTATGCAAAAATCCAAAAAAATGTATTAACTTCGGCAGCACAATACAGGTGCTGCAGCTGTAGGAAATGTTTCAAAATGTCGTCAGGAGTCCCGACAGAACGCGAAAATGGCAGAAAATGCATTTTTGGGGGGAAAAATCTTCGCTAAAAAAAGGTATTAAAATTTTTAAAAAACGGATTTGCTTCAGAAACACAATACTGGTGCTGTAGTTGTAGGAGATGTCTCAAAACGTCATCAGGAGTCCCGACAGAACCCGAAAATGGCAGAAAATGCATATTTTTGAAAAACTTTTTTTCGCTAAAATTTCGTAAGGGGGGACCCTTATGCAAAAATCCCAAAAAATGTATTTACTTCAGCAGCACAATACAGGTGCTGCAGCTGTAGGATATGTTTCAAAATGTCGTCAGGAGTCCCGACAGAACCCGAAAATGGCAGAAAATGCATTTTTTGGGGGAAAAATCTTCGCTAAAAAAAGGTATTAAAATTTTTAAAAAACGGATTTGCTTCAGAAACACAATACTGGTGCTGTAGTTGTAGGAGATGTCTCAAAACGTCATCAGGAGTTCCGACAGAACCCGAAGATGGCAGAAAATGCACATTTTTGAAAAACTTTTTTTCGCTAAAATTTCGTAAGGGGGGACCCTTATGCAAAAATCCCAAAAAATGTATTTACTTCGGCAGCACAATACAGGTGTTGCAGCTGTAGGAAATGTTTCAAAATGTCGTCAGGAGTCCCGACAGATCCCGGAAATGGCAGAAAATGCATATTTTTCGGGAAAAATCTTTGCTAAAAAAGGTATTAAAATTTTTAAAAAACGGATTTGCTTCAGAAACACAATACTGGTGCTGTAGTTGTAGGAGATGTCTCAAAACATCATCAGGAGTCCCGACAGAACCCGAAAATGGCAGAAAATGCATATTTTTGAAAAACTTTTTTTCGCTAAAATTTCGTAAGGGGGGACCCTTATGCAAAAATCCAAAAAAATATATTTACTTCAGCAGCACAATACAGGTGCTGCAGCTGTAGGATATGTTTCAAAATGTCGTCAGGAGTCCCGACAGAACCTGAAAATGGCAGAAAATAAATTTTTGGGGGGAAAAATCTTCGCTAAAAAAAGGTATTAAAATTTTTAAAAAACGGATTTGCTTCAGAAACACAATACTGGTGCTGTAGTTGTAGGAGATGTCTCAAAACGTCATCAGGAGTTCCGACAGAACCCGAAAATGGCAGAAAATGCACATTTTTGAAAACCTTTTTTTCGCTAAAATTTCGTAAGGGGGGACCCTTATGCAAAAATCCAAAAAAATGTATTTACTTCGGCAGCACAATACAGGTGTTGCAGCTGTAGGAAATGTTTCAAAATGTCGTCAGGAGTCCCGACAGAACCGGGAAATGGCAGAAAATGCATATTTTTGGGGAAAAATCTTTGCTAAAAAAGGTATTAAAATTTTTAAAAAACGGATTTGCTTCAGAAACACAATACTGGTGCTGTAGTTGTAGGAGATGTCTCAAAACGTCATCAGGAGTTCCGACAGAACCCGAAAATGGCAGAAAATGCACATTTTTGAAAAACTTTTTTTCGCTAAAATTTCGTAAGGGGGGACCCTTATGCAAAAATCCAAAAAAATGTATTTACTTCGGCAGCACAATACAGGTGCTGCAGCTGTAGGAAATATTTCAAAATGTCGTCAGGAGTCCCGACAGAACCGGGAAATGGCAGAAAATGCATATTTTTGGGGAAAAATCTTTGCTAAAAAAGGTATTAAAATTTTTAAAAAACGGATTTGCTTCAGAAACACAATACTGGTGCTGTAGTTGTAGGAGATGTCTCAAAACGTCATCAGGAGTTCCGACAGAACCCGAAAATGGCAGAAAATGCACATTTTTTAAAAACTTTTTTCCGCTAAAATTTCGTAAGGGGGGACCCTTATGCAAAAATCCAAAAAAAGATATTTACTTCGGCAGCACAATACAGGTGCTGCAGCTGTAGGATATGTTTCAAAATGTCGTCAGGAGTCCCGACAGAACCCGAAAATGGCAGAAAATGCATTTTTTGGGGGAAAAATCTTCGCTAAAAAAAGGTATTAAAATTTTTAAAAAACGGATTTGCTTCAGAAACACAATACTGGTGCTGTAGTTGTAGGAGATGTCTCAAAACGTCATCAGGAGTTCCGACAGAACCCGAAAATGGCAGAAAATGCACATTTTTGAAAACCTTTTTTTCGCTAAAATTTCGTAAGGGGGGACCCTTATGCAAAAATCCCAAAAAATGTATTTACTTCGGCAGCACAATACAGGTGTTGCAGCTGTAGGAAATGTTTCAAAATGTCGTCAGGAGTCCCGACAGAACCGGGAAATGGCAGAAAATGCATATTTTTGGGGAAAACTCTTCGCTAAAAAAAGGTATTAAAATTTTTAAAAAACGGATTTGTTTCAGAAACACAATACTGGTGCTGTAGTTGTAGGAGATGTCTCAAAACGTCATCAGGAGTTCCGACAGAACCCGATAATGGCAGAAAATGCACATTTTTGAAAAACTTTTTTTCGCTAAAATTTCGTAAGGGGGGACCCTTATGCAAAAATCCAAAAAAATGTATTTACTTCGGCAGCACAATACAGGTGGTGCAGCTGTAGGAAATGTTTCAAAATGTCGTCCGGAGTCCCGACAGAACCCGAAAATGGCAGAAAATGCATATTTTTGGGGAAAATCTTTGCTAAAAAAGGTATTAAAATTTTTAAAAAACGGATTTGCTTCAGAAACACAATACTGGTGCTGTAGTTGTAGGAGATGTCTCAAAACGTCATCAGGAGTCCCGACAGAACCCGAAAATGGCAGAAAATGCATATTTTTGGCAAACTTTTTTTCGCTAAAATTTCGTAAGGGGGGACCCTTATGCAAAAATCCAAAAAAATGTATTTACTTCAGCAGAACAATACAGGTGCTGCAGCTGTAGGATATGTTTCAAAATGTCGTCAGGAGTCCCGACAGAACCCGAAAATGGCAGAAAATGCATTTTTGGGGGGAAAAATCTTCGCTAAAAAAAGGTATTAAAATTTTTAAAAAACGGATTTGCTTCAGAAACACAATACTGGTGCTGTATTTGTAGGAGATGTCTCAAAACGTCATCAGGAGTTCCGACAGAACCCGAAAATGGCAGAAAATGCACATTTTTGAAAAACTTTTTTTTTTGCTAAAATTTCGTAAGGGGGTACCCTTATGCAAAAATCCAAAAAAATGTATTTACTTCAGCAGCACAATACAGGTGCTGCAGCTGTAGGATATGTTTCAAAATGTCATCAGGAGTCCCGACAGAACCCGAAAATGGCAGAAAATGCATTTTTTGGGGGAAAAATCTTCGCTAAAAAAAGGTATTAAAATTTTTAAAAAACGGATTTGCTTCAGAAACACAATACTGGTGCTGTAGTTGTAGGAGATGTCTCAAAACGTCATCAGGAGTTCCGACAGAACCCGAAAATGGCAGAAAATGCACATTTTTGAAAAACTTTTTTTCGCAAAAATTTCGTAAGGGGGGACCCTTATGCAAAAATCCCAAAAAATGTATTTACTTCGGCAGCACAATACAGGTGTTGCAGTTGTAGGAAATGTTTCAAAATGTCGTCAGGAGTCCCGACAGAACCCGGAAATGGCAGAAAATGCATATTTTTGGGGAAAAATCTTTGCTAAAAAAGGTATTAAAATTTTTAAAAAACGGATTTGCTTCAGAAACACAATACTGGTGCTGTAGTTGTAGGAGATGTCTCAAAACGTCATCAGGAGTTCAGACAGAACCCGAAAATGGCAGAAAATGCACATTTTTGAAAAACTTTTTTTCGCTAAAATTTCGTAAGGGGGGACCCTTATGCAAAAATCCAAAAAAATGTATTAACTTCGGCAGCACAATACAGGTGCTGCAGCTGTAGGAAATGTTTCAAAATGTCGTCAGGAGTCCCGACAGAAGGCGAAAATGGCAGAAAATGCATTTTTGGGGGGAAAAATCTTCGCTAAAAAAAGGTATTAAAATTTTTAAAAAACGGATTTGCTTCAGAAACACAATACTGGTGCTGTAGTTGTAGGAGATGTCTCAAAACGTCATCAGGAGTTCCGACAGAACCCGAAAATGGCAGAAAATGCACATTTTTGAAAAACTTTTTTTCGCTAAAATTTCGTAAGGGGGGACCCTTATGCAAAAATCCAAAAAAATGTATTTACTTCAGCAGCACAATACAGGTGCTGCAGCTGTAGGATATGTTTCAAAATGTCGTCAGGAGTCCCGACAGAACCCGAAAATGGCAGAAAATGCATTTTTTGGGGGAAAAATCTTCGCTAAAAAAAGGTATTAAAATTTTTAAAAAACGGATTTGCTTCAGAAACACAATACTGGTGCTGTAGTTGTAGGAGATGTCTCAAAACGTCATCAGGAGTTCCGACAGAACCCGAAAATGGCAGAAAATGCACATTTTTGAAAAACTTTTTTCCGCTAAAATTTCGTAAGGGGGGACCCTTATGCAAAAATCCAAAAAAAGATATTTACTTCGGCAGCACAATACAGGTGCTGCAGCTGTAGGATATGTTTCAAAATGTCGTCAGGAGTCCCGACAGAACCCGAAAATGGCAGAAAATGCATATTTTTGGAAAACTTTTTTTCGCTAAAATTTCGTAAGCAAAAATCCGAAAAAATGTATTTACTTCAGCAGAACAATACAGGTGCTGCAGCTGTAGGATATGTTTCAAAATGTCGTCAGGAGTCCCGACAGAACCCGAAAATGGCAGAAAATGCATTTTTGGGGGGAAAAATCTTCGCTAAAAAAAGGTATTAAAATTTTTAAAAAACGGATTTGCTTCAGAAACACAATACTGGTGCTGTAGTTGTAGGAGATGTCTCAAAACGTCATCAGGAGTCCCGACAGAACCCGAAAATGGCAGAAAATGCACATTTTTGAAAAACTTTTTTTCGCTAAAATTTCGTAAGGGGGGACCCTTATGCAAAAATCCAAAAAAATGTATTTACTTCGGCAGCACAATACAGGTGTTGCAGCTGTAGGAAATGTTTCAAAATGTCGTCAGGAGTCCCGACAGAACCGGGAAATGGCAGAAAATGCATATTTTTGGGGAAAAATCTTTGCTAAAAAAGGTATTAAAATTTTTAAAAAACGGATTTGCTTCAGAAACACAATACTGGTGCTGTAGTTGTAGGAGATGTCTCAAAACGTCATCAGGAGTTCCGACAGAACCCGAAAATGGCAGAAAATGCATATTTTTGAAAAACTTTTTTCCGCTAAAATTTCGTAAGGGGGGACCCTTATGCAAAAATCCAAAAAAAGATATTTACTTCGGCAGCACAATACAGGTGCTGCAGCTGTAGGAAATTTTTCAAAATGTCGTCAGGAGTCCCGACAGAACCCGAAAATGGCAGAAAATGCATTTTTTGGGGGAAAAACCTTCGCTAAAAAAAGGTATTAAAATTTTTAAAAAACGGATTTGCTTCAGAAACACAATACTGGTGCTGTAGTTGTAGGAGATGTCTCAAAACGTCATCAGGAGTTCCGACAGAACCCGAAAATGGCAGAAAATGCACATTTTTGAAAAACTTTTTTTCGCTAAAATTTCGTAAGGGGGGACCCTTATGCAAAAATCCAGAAAAATGTATTTACTTCGGCAGCACAATACAGGTGCTGCAGCTGTAGGAAATGTTTCAAAATGTCGTCAGGAGTCCCGACAGAACCCGAAAATGGCAGAAAATGCATATTTTTGAGGAAAAATCTTCGCTAAAAAAGGTATTAAAATGTTTAAAAAACGGATTCTCTTCAGAAACACAATACTGGTGCTGTAGTTGTAGGAGATGTCTCAAAACGTCATCAGGAGTCCCGACAGAACCCGAAAATGGCAGAAAATGCATATTTTTGAAAAACTTTTTTTCGCAAAAATTTCGTAAGGGGGGACCCTTATGCAAAAATCCAAAAAAATGTATTTACTTCGGCAGCACAATACAGGTGCTGCAGCTGTAGGAAATGTTTCAAAATGTCGTCAGGAGTCCCGACAGAACCCGAAAATGGCAGAAAATGCATATTTTTGGGGAAAAATCTTCGCTAAATAAGGTATTAAAATAAAAAAAAAACGGATTTGCTTCAGAAACACAATACTGGTGCTGTAGTTGTAGGAGATGTCTCAAAACGTCATCAGGAGTTCCGACAGAACCCGAAAATGGCAGAAAATGCACATTTTTGAAAAACTTTTTTTCGCTAAAATTTCGTAAGGGGGGACCCTTATGCAAAAATCCCAAAAAATGTATTTACTTCGGCAGCACAATACAGGTGTTGCAGCTGTAGGAAATGTTTCAAAATGTCGTCAGGAGTCCCGACAGAACCCGGAAATGGCAGAAAATGCATATTTTTGGGGAAAAATCTTTGCTAAAAAAGGTATTAAAATTTTTAAAAAACGGATTTGCTTCAGAAACACAATACTGGTGCTGTAGTTGTAGGAGATGTCTCAAAACGTCATCAGGAGTCCCGACAGAACACGAAAATGGCAGAAAATGCATATTTTTGAAAAACTTTTTTTCGCTAAAATTTCGTAAGGGGGGACCCTTATGCAAAAATCCAAAAAAATGTATTTACTTCAGCAGCACAATACAGGTGCTGCAGCTGTAGGATATGTTTCAAAATGTCATCAGGAGTCCCGACAGAACCCGAAAATGGCAGAAAATGCATTTTTTGGGGGAAAAATCTTCGCTAAAAAAAGGTATTAAAATTTTTAAAAAACGGATTTGCTTCAGAAACACAATACTGGTGCTGTAGTTGTAGGAGATGTCTCAAAACGTCATCAGGAGTCCCGACAGAACCCGAAAATGGCAGAAAATGCACATTTTTGAAAAACTTTTTTTCGCTAAAATTTCGTAAGGGGGGACCCTTATGCAAAAATCCCAAAAAATGTATTTACTTCGGCAGCACAATACAGGTGTTGCAGCTTTAGGAAATGTTTCAATATGTCGTCAGGAGTCCCGACAGAACCCGGAAATGGCAGAAAATGCATATTTTTGGGGAAAAATCTTTGCTAAAAAAGGTATTAAAATTTTTAAAAAACGGATTTGCTTCAGAAACACAATACTGGTGCTGTAGTTGTAGGAGATGTCTCAAAACGTCATCAGGAGTCCTGACAGAACACGAAAATGGCAGAAAATGCATATTTTTGAAAAACTTTTTTTCGCTAAAATTTCGTAAGGGGGGACCCTTATGCAAAAATCCAAAAAAATGTATTTACTTCAGCAGCACAATACAGGTGCTGCAGCTGTAGGATATGTTTCAAAATGTCATCAGGAGTCCCGACAGAACCCGAAAATAGCAGAAAATGCATTTTTTGGGGGAAAAATCGTCGCTAAAAAAAGGTATTAAAATTTTTAAAAAACGGATTTGCTTCAGAAACACAATACTGGTGCTGTAGTTGTAGGAGATGTCTCAAAACGTCATCAGGAGTTCCGACAGAACCCAAAAATGGCAGAAAATGCACATTTTTGAAAAACTTTTTTTCGCTAAAATTTCGTAAGGAGGGACCCTTATTCAAAAATCCAAAAAAATGTATTTACTTCGGCAGCACAATACAGGTGCTGCAGCTGTAGGAAATGTTTCAAAATGTCGTCAAGAGTCCCGACAGAACCCGAAAATGGCAGAAAATGCATATTTTGGGGGAAAAATCTTCGCTAAATAAGGTATTAAAATAAAAAAAAAACGGATTTGCTTCAGAAACACAATACTGGTGCTGTAGTTGTAGGAGATGTCTCAAAACGTCATCAGGAGTTCCGACAGAACCCGATAATGGCAGAAAATGCACATTTTTGAAAAACTTTTTTTCGCTAAAATTTCGTAAGGGGGGACCCTTATGCAAAAATCCAAAAAAATGTATTTACTTCGGCAGCACAATACAGGTGCTGCAGCTGTAGGAAATGTTTCAAAATGTCGTCAGGAGTCCCGACAGAACCCGGAAATGGCAGAAAATGCATATTTTTGGGGAAAAATCTTTGCTAAAAAAGGTATTAAAATTTTTAAAAAACGGATTTGCTTCAGAAACACAATACTGGTGCTGTAGTTGTAGGAGATGTCTCAAAACGTCATCAGGAGTCCCGACAGAACACGAAAATGGCAGAAAATGCATATTTTTGAAAAACTTTTTTTTCGCTAAAATTTCGTAAGGGGGGACCCTTATGCAAAAATCCAAAAAAATGTATTTACTTCAGCAGCACAATACAGGTGCTGCAGCTGTAGGATATGTTTCAAAATGTCATCAGGAGTCCCGACAGAACCCGAAAATGGCAGAAAATGCATTTTTTGGGGGAAAAATCTTCGCTAAAAAAAGGTATTAAAATTTTTAAAAAACGGATTTGCTTCAGAAACACAATACTGGTGCTGTAGTTGTAGGAGATGTCTCAAAACGTCATCAGGAGTTCCGACATAACCCGAAAATGGCAGAAAATGCACATTTTTGAAAAACTTTTTTTCGCTAAAATTTCGTAAGGGGGGACCCTTATGCAAAAATCCAAAAAAATGTATTTACTTCGGCAGCACAATACAGGTGCTGCAGCTGTAGGAAATGTTTCAAAATGTCGTCAGGAGTCCCGACAGAACCCGAAAATGGCAGAAAATGCATTTTTGGGGGGAAAAATCTTCGCTAAAAAAAGGTATTAAAATTTTTAAAAAACGGATTTGCTTCAGAAACACAATACTGGTGCTGTAGTTGTAGGAGATGTCTCAAAACGTCATCAGGAGTTCCGACAGAACCCGAAAATGGCAGAAAATGCACATTTTTGAAAAACTTTTTTTCGCTAAAATTTCGTAAGGGGGGACCCTTATGCAAAAATCCCAAAAAATGTATTTACTTCGGCAGCACAATACAGGTGTTGCAGCTGTAGGAAATGTTTCAAAATGTCATCAGGAGTCCCGACAGAACCCGGAAATGGCAGAAAATGCTTATTTTTGGGGAAAAATCTTTATTAAAAAGGTATTAAAATTTTTAAAAAACGGATTTGCTTCAGAAACACAATACTGGTGCTGTAGTTGTAGGAGATGTCTCAAAACGTCATCAGGAGTCCCGACAGAACCCGAAAATGGCAGAAAATGCATATTTTTGAAAAACTTTTTTTCGCTAAAATTTCGTAAGGGGGGACCCTTATGCAAAAATCCAAAAAAATGTATTTACTTCGGCAGCACAATACAGGTGCTGCAGCTGTAGGAAATGTTTCAAAATGTCGTCAGGAGTCCCGACAGAACCCGAAAATGGCAGAAAATGCATATTTTTGGGGAAAAATCTTCGCTAAATAAGGTATTAAAATTTAAAAAAAACGGATTTGCTTCAGAAACATAATACTGGTGCTGTAGTTGTAGGAGATGTCTCAAAACGTCATCAGGAGTTCCGACAGAACCCGAAAATGGCAGAAAATGCACATTTTTGAAAAACTTTTTTTCGCTAAAATTTCGTAAGGGGGGACCCTTATGCAAAAATCCCAAAAAATGTATTTACTTCGGCAGCACAATACAGGTGTTGCAGCTGTAGGAAATGTTTCAAAATGTCGTCAGGAGTCCCGACAGAACCCGGAAATGGCAGAAAATGCTTATTTTTGGGGAAAAATCTTTATTAAAAAGGTATTAAAATTTTTAAAAAACGGATTTGCTTCAGAAACACAATACTGGTGCTGTAGTTGTAGGAGATGTCTCAAAACGTCATCAGGAGTCCCGACAGAACCCGAAAATGGCAGAAAATGCATATTTTTGAAAAACTTTTTTTCGCTAAAATTTCGTAAGGGGGGACCCTTATGCAAAAATCCAAAAAAATGTATTTACTTCAGCAGCACAATACAGGTGCTGCAGCTGTAGGATATGTTTCAAAATGTCATCAGGAGTCCCGACAGAACCTGAAAATGGCAGAAAATGCATTTTTTGGGGGAAAAATCTTCGCTAAAAAAGGTATTAAAATTTTTAAAAAACGGATTTGCTTCAGAAACACAATACTGGTGCTGTAGTTGTAGGAGATGTCTCAAAACGTCATCAGGAGTTCCGACAGAACCCGAAAATGGCAGAAAATGCACATTTTTGAAAAACTTTTTTTCGCTAAAATTTCGTAAGGGTGGACCCTTATGCAAAAATCCAAAAAAATGTATTTACTTCGGCAGCACAATACAGGTGCTGCAGCTGTAGGAAATGTTTCAAAATGTCGTCAGGAGTCCCGACAGAACCCGAAAATGGCTGAAAATGCATATTTTTGAGGAAAAATCTTTGCTAAAAAAGGTATTAAAATTTTTAAAAAACGGATTCTCTTCAGAAACACAATACTGGTGCTGTAATTGTAGGAGATCTCTCAAAACGTCATCAGGAGTCCCGACAGAACCCGAAAATGGCAGAAAATGCATATTTTTGAAAAACTTTTTTTTGCAAAAATTTCGTAAGGGGGGACCCTTATGCAAAAATCCAAAAAAATGTATTTACTTCGGCAGCACAATACAGGTGCTGCAGCTGTAGGAAATGTTTCAAAATGTCGTCAAGAGTCCCGACAGAACCCGAAAATGGCAGAAAATGCATATTTTTGGGGAAAAATCTTCGCTAAATAAGGTATTAAAATAAAAAAAAAACGGATTTGCTTCAGAAACACAATACTGGTGCTGTAGTTGTAGGAGATGTCTCAAAACGTCATCAGGAGTCCCGACAGAACACGAAAATGGCAGAAAATGCATATTTTTGAAAAACTTTTTTTCGCTAAAATTTCGTAAGGGGGGACCCTTATGCAAAAATCCAAAAAAATGTATTTACTTCAGCAGCACAATACAGGTGCTGCAGCTGTAGGATATGTTTCAAAATGTCATCAGGAGTCCCGACAGAACCCGAAAATGGCAGAAAATGCATTTTTGGGGGGAAAAATCTTCGCTAAAAAAAGGTATTAAAATTTTTAAAAAACGGATTTGCTTCAGAAACACAATACTGGTGCTGTAGTTGTAAGAGATGTCTCAAAACGTCATCAGGAGTTCCGACAGAACCCGAAAATGGCAGAAAATGCACATTTTTGAAAAACTTTTTTTCGCAAAAATTTCGTAAGCGGGGACCCTTATTCAAAAATCCAAAAAAATGTATTTACTTCGGCAGAACAATACAGGTGCTGCAGCTGTAGGAAATGTTTCAAAATGTCGTCAGGAGTCCCGACAGAACCCGAAAATGGCAGAAAATGCATTTTTGGGGGGAATAATCTTCGCTAAAAAAAGGTATTAAAATTTTTAAAAAACGGATTTGCTTCAGAAACACAATACTGGTGCTGTAGTTGTAGGAGATGTCTCAAAACGTCATCAGGAGTTCCGACAGAACCCGAAAATGGCAGAAAATGCACATTTTTGAAAAACTTTTTTTCGCTAAAATTTCGTAAGGGGGGACCCTTATTCAAAAATCCAAAAAAAATGTATTTACTTCGGCAGCACAATACAGGTGCTGCAGCTGTAGGAAATGTTTCAAAATGTCGTCAGGAGTCCCGACAGAACCCGAAAATGGCAGAAAATGCATTTTTGGGGGGAAAAATCTTCGCTAAAAAAAGGTATTAAAATTTTTAAAAAACGGATTCTCTTCAGAAACACAATACTGGTGCTGTAATTGTAGGAGATGTCTCAAAACGTCATCAGAAGTCCCGACAGAACCCGAAAATGGCAGAAAATGCATATTTTTGAAAAACTTTTTTTTGCAAAAATTTCGTAAGGGGGGACCCTTATGCAAAAATCCAAAAAAATGTATTTACTTCGGCAGCACAATACAGGTGCTGCAGCTGTAGGAAATGTTTCAAAATGTCGTCAAGAGTCCCGACAGAACCCGAAAATGGCAGAAAATGCATATTTTTGGGGAAAAATCTTCGCTAAATAAGGTATTAAAATAAAAAAAAAACGGATTTGCTTCAGAAACACAATACTGGTGCTGTAGTTGTAGGAGATGTCTCAAAACGTCATCAGGAGTCCCGACAGAACACGAAAATGGCAGAAAATGCATATTTTTAAAAAACTTTTTTTCGCTAAAATTTCGTAAGGGGGGACCCTTATGCAAAAATCCAAAAAAATGTATTTACTTCAGCAGCACAATACAGGTGCTGCAGCTGTAGGATATGTTTCAAAATGTCATCAGGAGTCCCGACAGAACCCGAAAATGGCAGAAAATGCATTTTTGGGGGGAAAAATCTTCGCTAAAAAAAGGTATTAAAATTTTTAAAAAACGGATTTGCTTCAGAAACACAATACTGGTGCTGTAGTTGTAGGAGATGTCTCAAAACGTCATCAGGAGTTCCGACAGAACCCGAAAATGGAAGAAAATGCACATTTTTGAAAAACTTTTTTTCGCAAAAATTTCGTAAGCGGGGACCCTTATTCAAAAATCCAAAAAAATGTATTTACTTCGGCAGAACAATACAGGTGCTGCAGCTGTAGGAAATGTTTCAAAATGTCGTCAGGAGTCCCGACAGAACCCGAAAATGGCAGAAAATGCATTTTTGGGGGGAATAATCTTCGCTAAAAAAAGGTATTAAAATTTTTAAAAAACGGATTTGCTTCAGAAACACAATACTGGTGCTGTAGTTGTAGGAGATGTCTCAAAACGTCATCAGGAGTTCCGACAGAACCCGAAAATGGCAGAAAATGCACATTTTTGAAAAACTTTTTTTCGCTAAAATTTCGTAAGGGGGGACCCTTATGCAAAAATCCAAAAAAATGTATTTACTTCGGCAGCACAATACAGGTGCTGCAGCTGTAGGAAATGTTTCAAAATGTCGTCAGCAGTCCCGACAGAACCCGAAAATGGCAGAAAATGCATATTTTTGGGGAAAAATCTTCGCTAAATAAGGTATTAAAATTGAAAAAAAACGGATTTGCTTCAGAAACATAATACTGGTGCTGTAGTTGTAGGAGATGTCTCAAAACGTCATCAGGAGTTCCGACAGAACCTGAAAATGGCAGAAAATGCACATTTTTGAAAAACTTTTTTTCGCTAAAATTTCGTAAAGGGGGACCCTTATGCAAAAATCCCAAAAAATGTATTTACTTCGGCAGCACAATACAGGTGTTGCAGCTGTAGGAAATGTTTCAAAATGTCATCAGGAGTCCCGACAGAACACGAAAATGGCAGAAAATGCATATTTTTGAAAAACTTTTTTTCGCTAAAATTTCGTAAGGGGGGACCCTTATGCAAAAATCCCCAAAAATGTATTTACTTCAGCAGCACAATACAGGTGCTGCAGCTGTAGGATATGTTTCAAAATGTCGTCAGGAGTCCCGACAGAACCCGAAAATGGCAGAAAATGCATTTTTGGGGGGAAAAATCTTCGCTAAAAAAAGGTATTAAAATTTTTAAAAAACGGATTTGCTTCAGAAACAATACTGGTGCTGTAGTTGTAGGAGATGTCTCAAAACGTCATCAGGAGTTCCGACAGAACCCGAAAATGGCAGAAAATGCACATTTTTGAAAAACTTTTTTTTGCTAAAATTTCGTAAGGGGGGACCCTTATGCAAAAATCCAAAAAAATGTATTTACTTCGGCAGCACAATACAGGTGTCGCAGCTGTAGGAAATGTTTCAAAATGTCGTCAGGAGTCCCGACAGAACCGGGAAATGGCAGAAAATGCATATTTTTGGGGAAAAATCTTTGCTAAAAAAGGTATTAAAATTTTTAAAAAACGGATTTGCTTCAGAAAAACAATACTGGTGCTGTAGTTGTAGGAGATGTCTCAAAACGTCATCAGGAGTTCCGACAGAACCCGAAAATGGCAGAAAATGCACATTTTTTAAAAACTTTTTTTCGCTAAAATTTCGTAAAAATCCCAAAAAATGTATTTACTTCGGCAGCACAATACAGGTGTTGCAGCTGTAGGAAATGTTTCAAAATGTCGTCAGGAGTCCCGACAGAACCCGGAAATGGCAGAAAATGCATATTTTTGGGGAAAAATCTTTGCTAAAAAAGGTATTAAAATTTAAAAAAAACGGATTTGCTTCAGAAACACAATACTGGTGCTGTAGTTGTAGGAGATGTCTCAAAACGTCATCAGGAGTCCCGACAGAACCCGAAAATGGCAGAAAATGCATATTTTTGAAAAACTTTTTTTCGCTAAAATTTCAAAAGGGGGGACCCTTATGCAAAAATCCAAAAAAATGTATTTACTTCAGCAGCACAATACAGGTGCTGCAGCTGTAGGATATGTTTCAAAATGTCGTCAGGAGTCCCGACAGAACCCGAAAATGGCAGAAAATGCATTTTTTGGGGGAAAAATCTTCGCTAAAAAAAGGTGTTAAAATTTTTAAAAAACGGATTTGCTTCAGAAACACAATACTGGTGCTGTAGTTGTAGGAGATGTCTCAAAACGTCATCAGGAGTTCCGACAGAACCCGAAAATGGCAGAAAATGCACATTTTTGAAAAACTTTTTTTCGCTAAAATTTCGTAAGGGGGGAGGGACCCTTATGCAAAAATCCAAAAAAATGTATTTACTTCGGCAGCACAATACAGGTGCTGCAGCTGTAGGATATGTTTCAAAATGTCGTCAGGAGTCCCGACAGAACCCGAAAATGGCAGAAAATGCATTTTTTGGGGGAAAAATCTTCGCTAAAAAAAAGGTATTGAAATTTTTAAAAAACGGATTTGCTTCAGAAACACAATACTGGTGCTGTAGTTGTAGGATATGTCTCAAAACATCATCAGGAGTTCCGACAGAACCCGAAAATGGCAGAAAATGCACATTTTTGAAAAACTTTTTTTCGCAAAAATTTCCTAAGGGGGGACCCTTATGCAAAAATCCCAAAAAATGTATTTACTTCGGCAGCACAATACAGGTGTTGCAGCTGTAGGAAATGTTTCAAAATGTCGTCAGGAGTCCCGACAGAACCCGGAAATGGCAGAAAATGCATATTTTTGGGGAAAAATCTTTGCTAAAAAAGGTATTAAAAGTTTTTAAAAAACGGATTTGCTTCAGAAACACAATACTGGTGCTGTAGTTGTAGGAGATGTCTCAAAACGTCATCAGGAGTTCAGACAGAACCCGAAAATGGCAGAAAATGCACATTTTTGAAAAACTTTTTTTCGCTAAAATTTCGTAAGCGGGGACCCTTATGCAAAAATCCAAAAAAATGTATTTACTTCGGCAGCACAATACAGGTGCTGCAGCTGTAGGAAATGTTTCAAAATGTCGTCAGGAGTCCCGACAGAACCCGAAAATGGCAGAAAATGCATATTTTTGGGGAAAAATCTTTGCTAAAAAAGGTATTAAAATTTTTAAAAAACGGATTTGCTTCAGAAAAACAATACTGGTGCTGTAGTTGTAGGAGATGTCTCAAAACGTCATCAGGAGTTCCGACAGAACCCGAAAATGGCAGAAAATGCACATTTTTGAAAAACTTTTTTTCGCTAAAATTTCGTAAGGGGGGACCCTTATGCAAAAATCCCAAAAAATGTATTTACTTCGGCAGCACAATACAGGTGTTGCAGCTGTAGGAAATGTTTCAAAATGTCGTCAGGAGTCCCGACAGAACCCGGAAATGGCAGAAAATGCATATTTTTGGGGAAAAATCTTTGCTAAAAAAGGTATTAAAATTTTAAAAAAACGGATTTGCTTCAGAAACACAATACTGGTGCTGTAGTTGTAGGAGATGTCTCAAAACGTCATCAGGAGTCCCGACAGAACCCGAAAATGGCAGAAAATGCATATTTTTGAAAAACTTTTTTTCGCTAAAATTTCAAAAGGGGGGACCCTTATGCAAAAATCCAAAAAAATGTATTTACTTCAGCAGCACAATACAGGTGCTGCAGCTGTAGGATATGTTTCAAAATGTCGTCAGGAGTCCCGACAGAACCCGAAAATGGCAGAAAATGCATTTTTTGGGGGAAAAATCTTCGCTAAAAAAAGGTGTTAAAATTTTCAAAAAACGGATTTGCTTCAGAAACACAATACTGGTGCTGTAGTTGTAGGAGATGTCTCAAAACGTCATCAGGAGTTCCGACAGAACCCGAAAATGGCAGAAAATGCACATTTTTGAAAAACTTTTTTTCGCTAAAATTTCGTAAGGGGGGAGGGACCCTTATGCAAAAATCCAAAAAAATGTATTTACTTCGGCAGCACAATACAGGTGCTGCAGCTGTAGGATATGTTTCAAAATGTCGTCAGGAGTCCCGACAGAACCCGAAAATGGCAGAAAATGCATTTTTTGGGGGAAAAATCTTCGCTAAAAAAAGGTATTAAAATTTTTAAAAAACGGATTTGCTTCAGAAACACAATACTGGTGCTGTAGTTGTAGGATATGTCTCAAAACATCATCAGGAGTTCCGACAGAACCCGAAAATGGCAGAAAATGCACATTTTTGAAAAACTTTTTTTCGCAAAAATTTCGTAAGGGGGGACCCTTATGCAAAAATCCCAAAAAATGTATTTACTTCGGCAGCACAATACAGGTGTTGCAGCTGTAGGAAATGTTTCAAAATGTCGTCAGGAGTCCCGACAGAACCCGGAAATGGCAGAAAATGCATATTTTTGGGGAAAAATCTTTGCTAAAAAAGGTATTAAAATTTTTAAAAAACGGATTTGCTTCAGAAACACAATACTGGTGCTGTAGTTGTAGGAGATGTCTCAAAACGTCATCAGGAGTTCAGACAGAACCCGAAAATGGCAGAAAATGCACATTTTTGAAAAACTTTTTTTCGCTAAAATTTCGTAAGGGGGGACCCTTATGCAAAAATCCAAAAAAATGTATTTACTTCGGCAGCACAATACAGGTGCTGCAGCTGTAGGAAATGTTTCAAAATGTCGTCAGGAGTCCCGACAGAACCCGAAAATGGCAGAAAATGCATTTTTTGGGGGAAAAATCTTCGCTAAAAAAAGGTATTAAAATTTTTAAAAAACGGATTTGCTTCAGAAACACAATACTGGTGCTGTAGTTGTAGGAGATGTCTCAAAACGTCATCAGGAGTCCCGACAGAACCCGAAAATGGCAGAAAATGCACATTTCTGAAAACTTTTTTTCGCTAAAATTTCAAAAGGGGGGACCCTTATGCAAAATTCCAAAAAAATGTATTTACTTCAGCAGCACAATACAGGTGCTGCAGCTGTAGGATATGTTTCAAAATGTCGTCAGGAGTCCCGACAGAACCCGAAAATGGCAGAAAATGCATTTTTTGGGGGAAAAATCTTCGCTAAAAAAAGGTATTAAAATTTTTAAAAAACGGATTTGCTTCAGAAACACAATACTGGTGCTGTAGTTGTAGGAGATGTCTCAAAACGTCATCAGGAGTTCCGACAGAACCCGAAAATGCCAGAAAATGCACATTTTTGAAAAACTTTTTTTCGCTAAAATTTCGTAAGGGGGGACCCTTATGCAAAAATCCAAAAAAATGTATTTACTTCGGCAGCACAATACAGGTGCTGCAGCTGTAGGATATGTTTCAAAATGTCGTCAGGAGTCCCGACAGAACCCGAAAATGGCAGAAAATTTATATTTTTGGGGAAAAATCTTCGCTAAAAAAAGGTATTAAAATTTTTAAAAAACTGATTTGCTTCAGAAACACAATACTGGTGCTGTAGTTGTAGGAGATGTCTCAAAACGTCATCAGGAGTTCCGACAGAACCCGAAGATGGCAGAAAATGCACATTTTTGAAAAACTTTTTTTCGCTAAAATTTCGTAAGGGTCGGGACCCTTATGCAAAAATCCCAAAAAATGTATTTACTTCGGCAGCACAATACAGGTGTTGCAGCTGTAGGAAATGTTTCAAAATGTCGTCAGGAGTCCCGACAGAACCCGGAAATGGCAGAAAAAGCATATTTTTGGGGAAAAATCTTTGCTAAAAAAAGGTATTAAAATAAAAAAAAAACGGATTTGCTTCAGAAACACAATACTGGTGCTGTAGTTGTAGGAGATGTCTCAAAACGTCATCAGGAGTTCCGACAGAACCCGAAAATGGCAGAAAATGCACATTTTTGAAAAACTTTTTTTCGCAAAAAATTCGTAAGGGGGGACCCTTATTCAAAAATCCAAAAAAATGTATTTACTTCGGCAGCACAATACAGGTGCTGCAGCTGTAGGAAATGTTTCAAAATGTCGTCAGGAGTCCCGACAGAACCCGAAAATGGCAGAAAATGCATTTTTTGGGGAAAAAATCTTCGCTAAAAAAAGGTATTAAAATTTTTAAAAAACGGATTTGCTTCAGAAACACAATACTGGTGCTGTAGTTGTAGGAGATGTCTCAAAACGTCATCAGGAGTTCCGACAGAACCCAAAAATGGCAGAAAATGCACATTTTTGAAAAACTTTTTTTCGCTAAAATTTCGTAAGGGGGGACCCTTATGCAAAAATCCAAAAATATGTATTTACTTCGGCAGCACAATACAGGTGCTGCAGCTGTAGGAAATGTTTCAAAATGTCGTCAGGAGTCCCGACAGAACCCGAAAATGGCAGAAAATGCATTTTTTGGGGGAAAAATCTTCGCTAAAAAAAGGTATTAAAATTTTTTAAAAACGAATTTGCTTCAGAAACACAGTACAGGTGCTGTAGTTGTAGGAGATGTCTCAAAACATCATCAGGAGTTCCGACAGAACCCGAAAATGGCAGAAAATGCACATTTTTGAAAAACTTTTTTTCGCTAAAATTTCGTAAGGGGGGACCCTTATGCAAAAATCCAAAAAAATGTATTTACTTCGGCAGCACAATACAGGTGCTGCAGCTGTAGGAAATGTTTCAAAATGTCGTCAGGAGTCCCGACAGAACCCGAAAATGGCAGAAAATGCATTTTTTTGGGGAAAAATCTTCGCTAAAAAAAGGTATTAAAATTTTTAAAAAACGGATTTGCTTCAGAAACACAATACTGGTGCTGTAGTTGTAGGAGATGTCTCAAAACGTCATCAGGAGTTCCGACAGAACCCGAAAATGGCAGAAAATGCACATTTTTGAAGAACTTTTTTTCGCTAAAATTTCGTAAGGGGGGACCCTTATGCAAAAATCCAAAAAAATGTATTTACTTCGGCAGCACAATACAGGTGCTGCAGCTGTAGGAAATGTTTCAAAATGTCGTCAGGAGTCCCGACAGAACCCGAAAATGGCAGAAAATGCATATTTTTGGGGAAAATCTTTGCTAAAAAAGGTATTAAAATTTTTAAAAAACGGATTTGCTTCAGAAACACAATACTGGTGCTGTAGTTGTAGGAGATGTCTCAAAACGTCATCAGGAGTCCCGACAGAACCCGAAAATGGCAGAAAATGCATATTTTTGGAAAACTTTTTTTCGCTAAAATTTCGTAAGGGGGGAATCCAAAAAAATGTATTTACTTCAGCAGAACAATACAGGTGCTGCAGCTGTAGGATATGTTTCAAAATGTCGTCAGGAGTCCCGACAGAACCCGAAAATGGCAGAAAATGCATTTTTTGGGGGAAAAATCTTCGCTAAAAAAAGGTATTAAAATTTTTAAAAAACGGATTTGCTTCAGAAACACAATTATGGTGCTGTATTTGTAGGAGATGTCTCAAAACGTCATCAGGAGTTCCGACAGAACCCGAAAATGGCAGAAAATGCACATTTTTGAAAAACTTTTTTTCGCAAAAATTTCGTAAGGGGGGACCCTTATGCAAAAATCCAAAAAAATGTATTTACTTCAGCAGCACAATACAGGTGCTGCAGCTGTAGGATATGTTTCAAAATGTCATCAGGAGTCCCGACAGAACCCGAAAATGGCAGAAAATGCATTTTTTGGGGGAAAAATCTTCGCTAAAAAAAGGTATTAAAATTTTTTAAAAAACGATTTGCTTCAGAAACACAATACTGGTGCTGTAGTTGTAGGAGATGTCTCAAAACGTCATCAGGAGTTCCGACAGAACCCGAAAATGGCAGAAAATGCACATTTTTGAAAAACTTTTTTTCGCTAAAATTTCGTAAGGGGGGACCCTTATGCAAAAATCCAAAAAAATGTATTTACTTCAGCAGCACAATACAGGTGCTGCAGCTGTAGGATATGTTTCAAAATGTCGTCAGGAGTCCCGACAGAACCCGAAAATGGCAGAAAATGCATTTTTGGGGGGAAAAATCTTCGCTAAAAAAAGGTATTAAAATTTTTAAAAAACGGATTTGCTTCAGAAACACAATTATGGTGCTGTATTTGTAGGAGATGTCTCAAAACGTCATCAGGAGTTCCGACAGAACCCGAAAATGGCAGAAAATGCACATTTTTGAAAAACTTTTTTTCGCAAAAATTTCGTAAGGGGGGACCCTTATGCAAAAATCCAAAAAAATGTATTTACTTCAGCAGCACAATACAGGTGCTGCAGCTGTAGGATATGTTTCAAAATGTCATCAGGAGTCCCGACAGAACCCGAAAATGGCAGAAAATGCATTTTTTGGGGGAAAAATCTTCGCTAAAAAAAGGTGTTAAAATTTTTAAAAAACCGATTTGCTTCAGAAACACAATACTGGTGCTGTAGTTGTAGGAGATGTCTCAAAACGTCATCAGGAGTTCCGACAGAACCCGAAAATGGCAGAAAATGCACATTTTTGAAAAACTTTTTTTCGCAAAAATTTCGTAAGGGGGGACCCTTATGCAAAAATCCAAAAAAATGTATTTACTTCGGCAGCACAATACAGGTGCTGCAGCTGTAGGAAATGTTTCAAAATGTCGTCAGGAGTCCCGACAGAACCCGAAAATGGCAGAAAATGCATTTTTTGGGGGAAAAATCTTCGCTAAAAAAAGGTATTAAAATTTTTAAAAAACGGGTTTGCTTCAGAAACACAATACTGGTGCTGTAGTTGTAGGAGATGTCTCAAAACGTCATCAGGAGTTCCGACAGAACCCAAAAATGGCAGAAAATGCAAATTTTTGAAAAACTTTTTTTCGCTAAAATTTCCTAAGGGGGGACCCTTATGCAAAAATCCAAAAAAATGTATTTACTTCGGCAGCACAATACAGGTGCTGCAGCTGTAGGAAATGTTTCAAAAGTTCGTCAGGAGTCCCGACAGAACCCGAAAATGGCAGAAAATGCATTTTTTTGGGGAAAAATCTTCGCTAAAAAAAGGTATTAAAATTTTTAAAAAACGAATTTGCTTCAGAAACACAATACAGGTGCTGTAGTTGTAGGAGATGTCTCAAAACATCATCAGGAGTTCCGACAGAACCCGAAAATGGCAGAAAATGCACATTTTTGAAAAACTTTTTTTCGCTAAAATTTCGTAAGGGGGGACCCTTATGCAAAAATCCAAAAAAATGTATTTACTTCGGCAGCACAATACAGGTGCTGCAGCTGTAGGAAATGTTTCAAAATGTCGTCAGGAGTCCCGACAGAACCCGAAAATGGCAGAAAATGTATTTTTTGGGGGAAAAATCTTCGCTAAAAAAAGGTATTAAAATTTTTAATAAACGGATTTGCTTCAGAAACACAATACTGGTGCTGTAGTTGTAGGAGATGTCTCAAAACGTCATCAGGAGTTCCGACAGAACCCGAAAATGGCAGAAAATGCACATTTTTGAAAAACTTTTTTTCGCTAAAATTTCGTAAGGGGGGACCCTTATGCAAAAATCCAAAAAAATGTATTTACTTCGGCAGCACAATACAGGTGCTGCAGCTGTAGGAAATGTTTCAAAATGTCGTCAGGAGTCCCGACAGAACCCGAAAATGGCAGAAAATGCATATTTTTGGGGAAAATCTTTGCTAAGAAAGGTATTAAAATTTTTAAAAAACGGATTTGCTTCAGAAACACAATACTGGTGCTGTAGTTGTAGGAGATGTCTCAAAACGTCATCAGGAGTCCCGACAGAACCCGAAAATGGCAGAAAATGCATATTTTTGAAAAACTTTTTTTCGCTAAAATTTCGTAAGGGGGGACCCTTATGCAAAAATCCAAAAAAATGTATTTACTTCAGCTGAACAATACAGGTGCTGCAGCTGTAGGATATGTTTCAAAATGTCGTCAGGAGTCCCGACAGAACCCGAAAATGGCAGAAAATGCATTTTTGGGGGGAAAAATCTTCGCTAAAAAAAGGTATTAAAATTTTTAAAAAACGGATTTGCTTAAGAAACACGATACTGGTGCTGTAGTTGTAGGAGATGTCTCAAAACGTCATCAGGAGTTCCGACAGAACCCGAAAATGGCAGAAAATGCACATTTTTGAAAAACTTTTTTTCGCTTAAATTTCGTAAGGGGGGACCCTTATGCAAAAATCCAGAAAAATGTATTTACTTCGGCAGCACAATACAGGCGCTGCAGCTGTAGGAAATGTTTCAAAATGTCGTCAGGAGTCCCGACAGAACCCGAAAATGGCAGAAAATGCATTTTTTGGGGGAAAAATCTTCGCTAAAAAAAGGCATTAAAATTTTTAAAAAACGGATTTGCTTCAGAAACACAATACAGGTGCTGTAGTTGTAGGAAATGTCTCAAAACATCATCAGGAGTTCCGACAGAACCCGAAAATGGCAGAAAATGCACATTTTTTAAAAACTTTTTTTCGCTAAAATTTCGTAAGGGGTGACCTTATGCAAAAATCCAAAAAAATGTATTTACTTCGGCAGCACAATACAGGTGCTGCAGCTGTAGGAAAGGTTTCAAAATGTCGTCAGGTGTCCCGACAGAACCCGAAAATGGCAGAAAATGCATTTTTTGGGGGAAAAATCTTCGCTAAAAAAAGGTATTAAAATTTTTAAAAAACGGATTTGCTTCAGAAACACAATACTGGTGCTATAGTTGTAGGATATGTCTCACAACGTCATCAGGAGTTCCGACAGAACCCGAAAATGGCAGAAAATGCACATTTTTGAAAAACTTTTTTTCGCTAAAATTTCGTAAGGGGGGACCCTTATGCAAAAATCCAAAAAAATGTATTTACTTCGGCAGCACAATACAGGTGTTGCAGCTGTAGGAAATGTTTCAAAATGTCGTCAGGAGTCCCGACAGAACCCGGAAATGGCAGAAAATGCATTTTTTGGGGGAAAATCTTCGCTAAAAAAAGGTATTAAAATTTTTAAAAAACGGATTTGCTTCAGAAACACAATACTGGTGCTGTAGTTGTAGGAGATGTCTCAAAACGTCATCAGGAGTTCCGACAGAACCCGAAAATGGCAGAAAATGCACATTTTTGAAAAACTTTTTTTCGCTAAAATTTCGTAAGGGGGGACCCTTATGCAAAAATCCAAAAAAATGTATTTACTTCGGCATCACAATACAGGTGTTGCAGCTGTAGGAAATGTTTCAAAATGTCGTCAGGAGTCCCGACAGAACCCAAAAATGGCAGAAAATGCATATTTTTGGGGAAAAAATCTTTGCTAAAAAAGGTATTAAAATTTTTAAAAAACGGATTTGCTTCAGAAACACAATACTGGTGCTGTAGTTGTAGGAGATGTCTCAAAACGTCATCAGGAGTCCCGACAGAACACGAAAATGGCAGAAAATGCATATTTTTGAAAAACTTTTTTTCGCTAAAATTTCGTAAGGGGGGAACCCTTATGCAAAAATCCAAAAAAATGTATTTACTTCAGCAGCACAATACAGGTGCTGCAGCTGTAGGATATGTTTCAAAATGTCGTCAGGAGTCCCGACAGAACCCGAAAATGGCAGAAAATGCATATTTTTGGGGAAAGATCTTTGCTAAAAAAGGTATTAAAATTTTTAAAAAACGGATTTGCTTCAGAAACACAATACTGGTGCTGTAGTTGTAGGATATGTCTCAAAACGTCATCAGGAGTCCCGATAGAACCCGAAAATGGCAGAAAATGCATATTTTTGAAAAACTTTTTTTCGCTAAAATTTCTTAAGGGTGGACCCTTATGCAAAAATCCAAAAAATGTATTTACTTCAGCAGCACAATACAGGTGCTGCAGCTGTAGGATATGTTTCAAAATGTCGTCAGGAGTCCCGACAGAACCCGAAAATGGCAGAAAATGCATTTTTGGGGGGAAAAATCTTCGCTAAAAAAAGGTATTAAAATTTTTAAAAAACGGATTTGCTTCAGAAACACAATACTGGTGCTGTAGTTGTAGGAGATGTCTCAAAACGTCATCAGGAGTTCCGACAGAACCCGAAAATGGCAGAAAATGCACATTTTTGAAAAACTTTTTTTCGCTAAAATTTTGTAAGGGGGGGACCCTTATGCAAAAATCCAAAAAAAATGTATTTACTTCGGCAGCACAATACAGGTGTTGCAGCTGTAGGAAATGTTTCAAAATGTCGTCAGGAGTCCCGACAGAACCCAAAAATGGCAGAAAATGCATATTTTTGGGGAAAAAATCTTTGCTAAAAAAGGTATTAAAATTTTTAAAAAACGGATTTGCTTCAGAAACACAATACTGGTGCTGTAGTTGTAGGAGATGTCTCAAAACGTCACCAGGAGTTCCGACAGAACCCGAAAATGGCAGAAAAAGCATATTTTTGAAAAACTTTTTTTCGCTAAAATTTCGTAAGGGGGGACCCTTATGCAAAAATCCAAAAAAATGTATTTACTTCAACAGCACAATACAGGTGCTGCAGCTGTAAGAAATGTTTCAAAATGTCGTCAGGAGTCCCGACAGAACCCGAAAATGGCAGAAAATGCATATTTTGGGGGGAAAATCTTCGCTAAAAAAGGTTTTAAAATTTTTTAAAAACAGATTTGCTTCAGAAACATAATATTGGTGCTGTAGTTGTAGGAGATGTCTCAAAACGTAATCAGGAGTTCCGACAGAACCCGAAAATGGCAGAAAATGCATATTTTTGGTGAAAAATCTTCGCTAAAAAAAGGTATTAAAATTTTTAAAAAACATATTTGCTTCAGAAACACAATACTGGTGCTGTAGTTGTAGGAGATGTCTCAAAACGTCATCAGGAGTCCCGACAGAACCCGAAAATGGCAGAAAATGCATATTTTTGAAATACTTTTTTTCGCTAAAATTTCGTAAGGGGGGACCCTTATGCAAAAATCCCAAAAAATATATTTACTTCAGCAGCACAATACAGGTGCTGCAGCTGTAGGATATGTTTCAAAATGTCGTCAGGAGTCCCAACAGAACCCGAAAATGGCAAAAATGCATATTTTTGGGGAAAAATCTTCGCTAAAAAAAGGTATTAAAATCTTTAAAAAACGGATTTGCTTCAGAAACTCAATACTGGTGCTGTAGTTGTAGGAGATGTCTCAAAACGTCATCAGGAGTTCCGACAGAACCCGAAAATGGCAGAAAATGCATATTTTTGAAAAACTTTTTTTCGCTAAAATTTCGTAAGGGGGGACCCTTATGCAAAAATCCAAAAAAATTTATTTACTTCAGCAGCACAATACAGGTTCTTTAGCTGTAGGATATGTTTCAAAATGTCGCCAGGAGTCCCGACAGAACCCGAAAATGGCAGAAAATGCATATTTTTGGGGAAAAATCTTCGCTAAAAAAGGTATTAAAATTTTTAAAAAACGGATTTGCTTCAGAAACACAATACTGGTGCTGTAGTTGTAGGAGATGTCTCAAAACGTCATCAGGAGTTCCGACAGAACCCGAAAATGGCAGAAAATGCATATTTTTGAAAAACTTTTTTTCGCTAAAATTTCGTAAGGGGGGACCCTTATGCAAAAATCCAGAAAAATGTATTTACTTCAGCAGCACAATACAGGTGCTGCAGCTGTAGGATATATTTCAAAATGTCGTCAGGAGTCCCGACAGAACCCGAAAATGGCAGAAAATGCATATTTTTGAAAAACTTTTTTTCGCTAAAATTTTGTAAGGGGGGACCCTTATTCAAAAATCCCAAAAAATGTATTTACTTCAGCAGCACAATACAGGTGCTGCAGCTGTAGGATATGTTTCAAAATGTCGTCAGGAGTCCTGACAGAACCCGAAAATGGCAGACATTGCATTTTTTGGGGGAAAAATCTTCGCTAAAAAAAGGTATTAAAATTTTAAAAAAACGGATTTGCTTCAGAAACACAATACTGGTGCTGTAGTTGTAGGAGATGTCTCAAAACGTCATCAGGAGTCCCTACAGAACCCGAAAATGGCAGAAAATGCATATTTTTGAAAAACTTTTTTTCGCTAAAATTTCGTAAGGGGGGACCCTTATGCAAAAATCCAAAAAAATGTATTTACTTCAGCAGCACAATACAGGTGCTGCAGCCTTAGGATATGTTTCAAAATGTCGCCAGGAGTCCCGACAGAACCCGAAAATGGCAGAAAATGCATATTTTTGAAAAACTTTTTTTCGCTAAAATGTCGTAATGGGGACCCTTATGCAAAAATCCAAAAAAATGTATTTACTTCAGCAGCACAATACAGGTGCTGCAGCCTTAGGATATGTTTCAAAATGTCGCCAGGAGTCCCGACAGAACCCGAAAATGGCAGAAAATGCATATTTTTGGGGAAAAATCTTCGCTAAAAAAGGTATTAAAATTTTAAAAAAACGGATTTGCTTCAGAAACACAATACTGGTGCTGTAGTTGTAGGAGATGTCTCAAAACGTATCAGGAGTTCCGACAGAACCCGAAAATGGCAGAAAATGCATATTTTTGAAAAACTTTTTTTTGCTAAAATTTCATAAGGGGGGACCCTTATGCAAAAATCCAAAAAAATGTATTTACTTCAGCAGCACAATACAGGTGCTGCAGCTGTAGGATATGTTTCAAAATGTCGTCAGGAGTCCCGACAGAACCCGAAAATGGAAGAAAATGCATATTTTTGGGGAAAAATCTTCGCTAAAAAAAGGTATTAAAATTTTTAAAAAACGGATTTGCTTCACAAACACAATACTGGTGCTGGCGTTGTAGGAGATGTCTCAAAATGTCGTCAGGAGTCCCGACAGAACCCGAAAATGGCAGAAAATGCATATTTTTGGGGAAAAATCTTCGCTAAAAAGGTATTAAAATTTTTAAAAAACGGATTTGCTTCAGAAACAAAATACTGGTGCTGTAGTTGTAGGAGATGTCTCAAAACGTCATCAGGAGTTCCGACAGAACCCGAAAATGGCAGAAAATGCACATTTTTGAAAAACCTTTTTTCGCTAAAATTTCGTAAGGGGGGACCCTTATGCAAAAATCCCAAAAAAATGTATTTACTTCAGCAGCACAATACAGGTGCTGCAGCTGTAGGAATTGTTTCAAAATGTCGTCAGGAGTCCTAACAGAACCCGAAAATGGAAGAAAATGCATATTTTGGGGGAAAAATCTTCGCTAAAAAAGGTATTAAAATTTTAAAAAAACGGATTTGCTTCAGAAACACAATACTGGTGCTGTAGTTGTAGGAGATGTCTCAAAACGTATCAGGAGTTCCGACAGAACCCGAAAATGGCAGAAAATGCATATTTTTGAAAAACTTTTTTTTGCTAAAATTTCATAAGGGGGGACCCTTATGCAAAAATCCCAAAAAATGTATTTACTTCAGCAGCACAATACAGGTGCTGCAGCTGTAGGATATGTTTCAAAATGTCGTCAGGAGTCCCGACAGAACCCGAAAATGGCAGAAAATGCATTTTTGGGGGAAAAATCTTCGCTAAAAAAAGGTATTAAAATTTTTAAAAAACGGATTTGCTTCAGAAACACAATACTGGTGCTGTAGTTGTAGGAGATGTCTCAAAACGTCATCAGGAGTTCCGACAGAACCCGAAAATGGCAGAAAATGCACATTTTTGAAAAACCTTTTTTCGCTAAAATTTCGTAAGGGGGGACCCTTATGCAAAAATCCAAAAAAATGTATTTACTTCGGCAGCACAATACAGGTGCTGCAGCTGTAGGAAATGTTTCAAAATGTCGTCAGGAGTCCCGACAGAACCCGAAAATGGCAGAAAATGCATTTTTTGGGGGAAAAATCTTCGCTAAAAAAAGGTATTAAAATTTTTAAAAAACCGATTTGCTTCAGAAACACAATACTGGTGCTGTAGTTGTAGGAGATGTCTCAAAACGTCATCAGGAGTTCCGACAGAACCTGAAAATGGCAGAAAATGCACATTTTTGAAAAACTTTTTTTCGCTAAAATTTCGTAAGGGGGGACCCTTATGCAAAAATCCAAAAAAATGTATTTACTTCAGCAGCACAATACAGGTGCTGCAGCTGTAGGATATGTTTCAAAATGTCGTCAGGAGTCTCGACAGAACCCGAAAATGGCAGAAAATGCATATTTTTGGGGAAAAATCTTCGCTAAAAAGGTATTAAAATTTTAAAAAAACGGATTTGCTTCAGAAACAAAATACTGGTGCTGTAGTTGTAGGAGATGTCTCAAAACGTCATCAGGAGTTCCGACAGAACCCGAAAATGGCAGAAAATGCACATTTTTGAAAAACTTTTTTTCGCTAAAATTTCGTAAGGGGGGACCCTTATGCAAAAATCCAAAAAAATGTATTTACTTCAGCAGCACAATACAGGTGCTGCAGCTGTAGGATATGTTTCAAAATGTCGTCAGGAGTCTCGACAGAACCCGAAAATGGCAGAAAATGCATATTTTTGGGGAAAAATCTTCGCTAAAAAGGTATTAAAATTTTAAAAAAACGGATTTGCTTCAGAAACAAAATACTGGTGCTGTAGTTGTAGGAGATGTCTCAAAACGTCATCAGGAGTTCCGACAGAACCCGAAAATGGCAGAAAATGCATATTTTTGAAAAACTTTTTTTCGCTAATATTTCGTAAGGGGGGACCCTTATGCAAAAATCCAAAAAAATGTATTTACTTCAGCAGCACAATACAGGTGCTGCAGCTGTAGGATATGTTTCAAAATGTCGTCAGGAGTCCCGACAGAACCCGAAAATGGCAGAAAATGCATTTTTGGGGGAAAAATCTTCGCTAAAAAAAGGTATTAAAATTTTTAAAAAACGGATTTGCTTCAGAAACACAATACTGGTGCTGTAGTTGTAGGAGATGTCTCAAAACGTCATCAGGAGTTCCGACAGAACCCGAAAATGGCAGAAAATGCACATTTTTGAAAAACCTTTTTTCGCTAAAATTTCGTAAGGGGGGCCCTTACGCAAAAATTCTAAAAAACTAACTTGCTTCAGCAGCAAAATATTGGTGCTATAGTTGTAGGAAATGTCTCCAAAACTTCGTCAGGAGTGCCGACAAAACCAGAAAATGGCAGAAAATACATATTTTTGAAAACTATTTTTTGCTAAAATATTGGAAGGCCCGGCCCTTACGCAAAAATTCAAAGAAACTGCCTGTTTCAGCAGCGCAATACTGGTGCCCATAGTCGTAGGAAATGTCTCACAATTTCATCAGAAGTGCCGACAAAACCCGAAAATGGCAGAAAATGCATATTTTTAGAAAACTTTTTTTCGCTAAAATTCAAAAAACTGACTTGCTACAGCAGCACAATACTGGTGCTGTAGTTGTAGGAAATGTCTCAAAACCTCATCAGGAGTGCCGACAATACCCGAAAATGGCAGAAAATGCATATTTTTGTGAAACTTTTTTCGCTAAAATATCGAAAGGGGGGGGCCCTTACGCAAAAATTCAAAAAACCGGCCTGTTTCAGCAGCACAATACTGGTGCTGTAGTTGTAGGAAATGTCTCAAAACCTCACCAGGAGTGCCGACAAAACCCGAAAAAGTCAAAAAATGCATATTTTTGGAAAACTTTATTTCACAAAAATGTTGTAAGGGGGGCCTTACGTAAAAATTCTATAAAACAAACTTGCTTCAGCCGCACAATACTGGTGCTATAGTTGTAGGAAATGTCTGAAAATTTCATCAGGAGTGTCGACAAAACCTGAAAATGGCAAAAAATGCATATTTTTGGAAAACTTTATTTCACCAAAATGTTGTAAGGGTGGTGCCTTAGGCAAAAATTCCAAAAAACTGATTTGCTTCAGCAGCACAATGCTGGTGTTGTAGCTGGAAGAGATGTCTCAAAAGCTCATCAGGATTGCCGACAAAACCTGAAAATGGCAGAAAATGCATATTTTTGGCAAACTTTATTTCAGGAAAATGTCGTAAGGGGGGGGGCCTTACGCAAAAATTCCAAAAAACGAACTTGCTTCAGCCGCACAATACTGGTGCTATAGTTGTAGCAAATGTTTCAAAACCTCTTCATGGGTGCCGACAAGACCCGAAAATGGCAGAAAATGCATGTTTTTGGAAAACTTTATTTCACGAAAATGTCGTAAAGCGGGGGCCTTACGCAAAAATTCCAAAAAACGAACTAGCTTAAGCCGCATAATACTGGTGCTATAGTTGTAGGGAATGTCTCAAAACCTCTTCAGGAGTGCTGACAAAACCCAAAAATGGCAGAAAATGCATATCTTTCGAAAACTTAATTTCGAGAAAATGTCGTAATGGGGGGGCCTTACGCAAAAATTCCAAAATACGAACTTGCTTAGTCGCACAATACTGTTGCTATAGTTGTAGGAAATGTCTCAAAACCTCTTTAGGAGTGCCGACAAAACCCGAAAATGGCAGAAAATGCATATTTTTGGAAAACTTTTTTTCGCTAAAATGTTGTAAGGGGGGGCCCTTACGCAGAAATTCAAAAAAGAACTTGCTTCAGCAGCACAATAATGGTGCTGTAGTTGTAGGAAGTTTCTCAAAACCTCATCAGGAGTGGTGACAAAACCCGAAAATGGCAGAAAATGCATATTTTTGGAAAACTTTTTTTCGCTAAAATGTTGTAAGGGGGGGCCCTTACACAAAAAATTAAAAAAAACTGCCTGTTTCAGCAGCAGGAGTCCCGACAGAACCCGAAAATGGTAGAAATTGCATATATTTGGGAAAAAAAATTGGCTAAAAAAAGGTATTCAAATTTGTAAACAACGGATTTGCTTCATTAGCACAATACTGGTGCTGTAGTTGTAGGATATGTCTCAAAATGTCGTCAGGAGTCCCGTCAGAACCTGAATATTGCAGTAAATGCATATATTTTGGGGGGAAAAATTCGCTAAAAAAAAGTTCAACAAATTGAAAAAACGGATTTGCTTCAGAAACACAATACTGGTGCTGTACTTGTAGGAAATGTCTCAAAAGGTCATCAGGAGTCCCAACAGAACCCGAAAAAGGCGGAAAATGTAAATTTTTTAAAAACTTTATTTCGCTCAAATGTCGTAAGGGGGGACCCTTATGCAAAAATTCCAAAAAATGGATTAGCTTCAGGAGCACAATACTGGTGTTGTAGTTGTAGGAGGTGTCTCAAAACGTCACCAGGAGTCCGAACAGAACCCGAAAATGGCAGAAATTGCATATATTTGGGAAAAAAATTCGCTAAAAAAAGGTATTAAAATTTGTAAAAAACGGATTTGCTTCATTAGCACAATACTGGTGCTGAAGTTGTAGGAGATGTATCAAAATGTCATCAGGAGTCCCGACAGAACCCGAAAATGGCAGAAAATGCATATTTTTGGGGGAAAAAATTCGCTATAAAAAGGTATTAAAATTTTTGAAAAACGGATTTGCTTCATTAGCACAATTCTGGTGCTGTAGTTCTAGGAGATGTCTCAAAACGTCATCAGGAGTCCCGACAAAACCCGAAAATGGCAGAAAATGCATATTTTTGAAAAACATTTTTTCGCTAAAATGTCGTAAAAATTGCAAAAATTCAAAAAAATGTATTTACAACAGCAGCACAATACAGGTGCTGCAGCTGTAAGATATGTCTCAAAATGTTGTCAGGAGTCCCGACAGAACCCGAATATTGCAGAAAATGCATATTTTTGGGGGAAAAATTTGCTAAAAAAAAGTTGAACAAATTGAAAAAACGGGTTTGCTTCAGAAACACAATACTGGTGCTGTACTTGTAGGAAATGTCTCAAAAGGTCATCAGGAGTCCCGACAGAACCCGAAAAAGGCGGAAAATTTACATTTTTTTAAAAACTTTATTTCGCTCAAATGTCGTAAGGGGGGACCCTTATGCAAAAATTCCAAAAAATGGATTAGCTTCAGGAGCACAATACTGGTGTTGTAGTTGTAGGAGGTGTCTCAAAACGTCATCAGGAGTCCGAACAGAACCCGAAAATGGCAGAAATTGCATATATTTGGGGAAAAAATTCGCTAAAAAAAGGTATTAAAATTTGTAAAAAACGGATTTGCTTCATTAGCACAATTCTGGTGCTGTAGTTCTAGGAGATGTCTCAAAACGTCATCACGAGTCCCGACAAAAACCGAAAATGGCAGAAAATGCATATTTTTGAAAAACATTTTTTCGCTAAAATGTCGTAAAAATTGCAAAAATTCAAAAAATGTATTTACAACAGCAGCACAATACAGGTGCTGCAGCTGTAAGATATGTCTCAAAATGTTGTCAGGAGTCCCGACAGAACCCGAATATTGCAGAAAAAGCATATTTTTGGGGGAAAAATTTGCTAAAAAAAAGTTTAACAAATTGAAAAAACGGATTCGCTTCAGCAGCACAATATTGGTGCTGTAGCTGTAGAAGATGTCTCTAAACGTCACCAGGAGTCCTGACAGAACCCAAAAATGGCGGAAAATGCATATTTTGGGGGAAAAAAATGTGCTAAAAAAAGGTGTTAAAATAAAAAAAAAACGGATTTGCTTCATTAGCACAATACTGGTGCTGTAGTTGTAGGAGATGTCTCAAAACGTCATCAGGAGTCCCAACAGAACCTGAAAATGGCGGAAAATGCATATTTATGAAAAACTTTATTTCGCTAAAATGTTGTAAGGGGGGACCCTTATGCAAAAATTCAAAAAAATGTATTTAGTTCAGCAGCACAATACAGGTCCTGCAGCTGTAGGATATGTCTCAAAATGTCTTCAGGAGCCCCGACAGAACCAGAATATTGCATATTTTTTGGGGGGAAATAATTCGCTAAAAAAATTGAGAAAACATATTTTCTTCAGAAACACAATACTGGTGCTGTAGTTGTCGGAGATGTCTCAAAACGTCATCAGGAGTCCCGGTAGAACCCGAAAAAGGCGGAAAATGTACATTTTTGAAAAACTTTATTTCGCTAAAATGTCGTAAGGGGGGACCCTTATGCAAAAATTCCAAAAAACGGATTTGCTTCAGGAGCACAATACTGGTGTTGTAGTTGTAGGAGGTCTCTCAAAATGTCATCAGGAGTCCCGACAGAACCCGAAAATGGCAGAAAATGCATATTTTTGGGGAAAAAAATTCGCTAAAAAAAGGTATTAAAATTTTTAAAAAACGGATTTGCTTCATTAGCACAATACTGGTGCTGTAGTTGTAGGAGATGTCTCAAAACGTCATCAGGATTCCCAGTAGAACCCGAAAATGGCAGAAAATGCATATTTTTGAAAAACTTTTTTTTTGCTAAAATGTCGTGAGGGGGGACCCTTATCCAAAAATTCAAAACAATGTATTTAGTTCAGCAGCACAATACAGGTGCTGCAGCTGTAGGATATGTTTCAAAATGTCATCAGGAGTCCCGACAGAACCCGAAAATAGCAGAAAATGCATTTTTTGGGGGAAAAATCTTCGCAAAAAAAATTTATTAAAATTTTTAAAAAATGGATTTGCTTCAGAAACACAATACTGGTGCTGTAGTTGTAGGAGATGTCTCAAAACGTCATCAGGAGTTCCGACAGACGCCGAAAATGGCAGAAAATGCACATTTTTGAAAAACTTTTTTTCGCAAAAATTTCGGAAGGGGGGACCCTTATGCAAAAATCCCAAAAAATGTATTTACTTCGGCAGCACAATACAGGTGTTGCAGTTGTAGGAAATGTTTCAAAATGTCGTCAGGAGTCCCGACAAAACCCGGAAATGGCAGAAAATGCATATTTTTGGGGAAAAATCTTTGCTAAAAAAGGTATTAAAATTTTTAAAAAACGGATTTGCTTCAGAAACACAATACTGGTGCTGTAGTTGTAGGAGATGTCTCAAAACGTCATCAGGAGTTCAGACAGAACCCGAAAATGGCAGAAAATGCACATTTTTGAAAAACTTTTTTTCGCTAAAATTTCGTAAGGGGGGACCCTTATGCAAAAATCCAAAAAAATGTATTAACTTCGGCAGCACAATACAGGTGCTGCAGCTGTAGGAAATGTTTCAAAATGTCGTCAGGAGCCCCGACAGAACCAGAATATTGCATATTTTTGGGGGGGAAATAATTCGCTAAAAAAAAATTTAACAAAAATTGAGAAAACGGATTTGCTTCATTAGCACAATACTGGTGCTGTAGTTGTCGGAGATGTCTCAAAACGTCATCAGGATTCCCAGTAGAACCCGAAAATGGCAGAAAATGCATATTTTTGAAAAACTTTTTTTTGCTAAAATTTCGTAAGGGGGGACCCTTATGCAAAAATCCAAAAAAATGTATTTACTTCAGCAGCACAATACAGGTGCTGCAGCTGTAGGATATGTTTCAAAATGTCATCAGGAGTCCCGACAGAACCCGAAAATGGCAGAAAATGCATTTTTTGGGGGAAAAATCTTCGCTAAAAAAAGGTATTAAAATTTTTAAAAAACGGATTTGCTTCAGAAACACAATACTGGTGCTGTAGTTGTAGGAGATGTCTCAAAACGTCATCAGGAGTTCCGACAGAACCCGAAAATGGCAGAAAATGCACATTTTTGAAAAACTTTTTTTCGCTAAAATTTCGTAAGGGGGGACCCTTATGCAAAAATCCAAAAAAATGTATTTACTTCGGCAGCACAATACAGGTACTGCAGCTGTAGGCTATGTTTCAAAATGTCGTCAGGAGTCCCGACAGAACCCAAAAATGGCAGAAAATGCATATTTTTGGGGAAAAATCTTCGCTAAAAAAAGGTATTAAAATTTTTAAAAAACGGATTTGCTTCAGAAACACAATACTGGTGCTGTAGTTGTAGGAGATGTCTCAAAACGTCATCAGGAGTTCCGACAGAACCCGAAGATGGCAGAAAATGCACATTTTTGAAAAACTTTTTTTCGCTAAAATTTCGTAAGGGTCGGGACCCTTATGCAAAAATCCCCAAAAATGTATTTACTTCGGCAGCACAATACAGGTGTTGCAGCTGTAGGAAATGTTTCAAAATGTCGTCAGGAGTCCCGACAGAACCCGGAAATGGCAGAAAATGCATATTTTTCGGGAAAAATCTTTGCTAAAAAAGGTATTAAAATTTTTAAAAAACGGATTTGCTTCAGAAACACAATACTGGTGCTGTAGTTGTAGGAGATGTCTCAAAACGTCATCAGGAGTTCAGACAGAACCCGAAAATGGCAGAAAATGCATATTTTTGAAAAACTTTTTTTCGCTAAAATTTCGTAAGGGGGGACCCTTATGCAAAAATCCAAAAAAATGTATTTACTTCGGCAGCACAATACAGGTGCTGCAGCTGTAGGAAATGTTTCAAAATGTCGTCAGGAGTCCCGACAGAACCCGAAAATGGCAGATATTGCATTTTTTGGGGGAAAAATCTTCGCTAAAAAAAGGTATTAAAATTTTTTAAAAACGGATTTGCTTCAGAAACACAATACTGGTGCTGTAGTTGTAGGAGATGTCTCAAAACGTCATCAGGAGTCCCGACAGAACCCGAAAATGGCAGAAAATGCATATTTTTGAAAAACGTTTTTTCGCTAAAATTTCGTAAGGGGGGACCCTTATGCAAAAATCCAAAAAAATATATTTACTTCAGCAGCACAATACAGGTGCTGCAGCTGTAGGATATGTTTCAAAATGTCGTCAGGAGTCCCGACAGAACCCGAAAATGGCAGAAAATAAATTTTTGGGGGGAAAAATCTTCGCTAAAAAAAGGTATTAAAATTTTTAAAAAACGGATTTGCTTCAGAAACACAATACTGGTGCTGTAGTTGTAGGAGATGTCTCAAAACGTCATCAGGAGTTCCGACAGAACCCGAAAATGGCAGAAAATGCACATTTTTGAAAACCTTTTTTTCGCTAAAATTTCGTAAGGGGGGACCCTTATGCAAAAATCCAAAAAAATGTATTTACTTCGGCAGCACAATACAGGTGTTGCAGCTGTAGGAAATGTTTCAAAATGTCGTCAGGAGTCCCGACAGAACCGGGAAATGGCAGAAAATGCATATTTTTGGGGAAAAATCTTTGCTAAAAAAGGTATTAACATTTTTAAAAAACGGATTTGTTTCAGAAACACAATACTGGTGCTGTAGTTGTAGGAGATGTCTCAAAACGTCATCAGGAGTTCCGACAGAACCCGAAAATGGCAGAAAATGCACATTTTTTAAAAACTTTTTTCCGCTAAAATTTCGTAAGGGGGGACCCTTATGCAAAAATCCAAAAAAATGTATTTACTTCGGCAGCACAATACAGGTGCTGCAGCTGTAGGATATGTTTCAAAATGTCGTCAGGAGTCCCGACAGAACCCGAAAATGGCAGAAAATGCATTTTTTGGGGGAAAAATCTTCGCTAAAAAAAGGTATTAAAATTTTTAAAAAACGGATTTGCTTCAGAAACACAATACTGGTGCTGTAGTTGTAGGAGATGTCTCAAAACGTCATCAGGAGTTCCGACAGAACCCGAAAATAGCAGAAAATGCACATTTTTGAAAACCTTTTTTTCGCTAAAATTTCGTAAGGGGGGACCCTTATGCAAAAATCCCAAAAAATGTATTTACTTCGGCAGCACAATACAGGTGTTGCAGCTGTAGGAAATGTTTCAAAATGTCGTCAGGAGTCCCGACAGAACCGGGAAATGGCAGAAAATGCATATTTTTGGGGAAAACTCTTCGCTAAAAAAAGGTATTAAAATTTTTAAAAAACGGATTTGTTTCAGAAACACAATACTGGTGCTGTAGTTGTAGGAGATGTCTCAAAACGTCATCAGGAGTTCCGACAGAACCCGATAATGGCAGAAAATGCACATTTTTGAAAAACTTTTTTTCGCTAAAATTTCGTAAGGGGGGACCCTTATGCAAAAATCCAAAAAAATGTATTTACTTCGGCAGCACAATACAGGTGGTGCAGCTGTAGGAAATGTTTCAAAATGTCGTCAGGAGTCCCGACAGAACCCGAAAATGGCAGAAAATGCATATTTTTGGGGAAAATCTTTGCTAAAAAAGGTATTAAAATTTTTAAAAAACGGATTTGCTTCAGAAACACAATACTGGTGCTGTAGTTGTAGGAGATGTCTCAAAACGTCATCAGGAGTCCCGACAGAACCCGAAAATGGCAGAAAATGCATATTTTTGGAAAACTTTTTTTCGCTAAAATTTCGTAAGGGGGGACCCTTATGCAAAAATCCAAAAAAATGTATTTACTTCAGCAGAACAATACAGGTGCTGCAGCTGTAGGATATGTTTCAAAATGTCGTCAGGAGTCCCGACAGAACCCGAAAATGGCAGAAAATGCATATTTTTGAGGAAAAATCTTTGCTAAAAAAGGTATTAAAATTTTTAAAAAACGGATTTGCTTCAGAAACACAATACTGGTGCTGTAGTTGTAGGAGATGTCTCAAAACGTCATCAGGAGTCCCGACAGAACCCGAAAATGGCAGAAAATGCATATTTTTGAAAAACTTGTTTTCGCTAAAATTTCGTAAGGGGGGACCCTTATGCAAAAATCCCAAAAAATGTATTTACTTCGGCAGCACAATACAGGTGCTGCAGCTGTAGGATATGTTTCAAAATGTCGTCAGGAGTCCCGACAGAACCCGAAAATGGCAGAAAATGCATTTTTGGGGGGAAAAATCTTTGCTAAAAAAGGTATTAAAATTTTTAAAAAACGGATTTGCTTCAGAAACACAATACTGGTGCTGTAGTTGAAGGAGATGTCTCAAAACGTCATCAGGAGTCCCGACAGAACCCGAAAATGGCAGAAAATGCATATTTTTGAAAAACTTTTTTTCGCTAAAATTTCGTAAGGGGGGACCCTTATGCAAAAATCCAAAAAAAATGTATTTACTTCGGCAGCACAATACAGGTGCTGCAGCTGTAGGATATGTTTCAAAATGTCGTCAGGAGTCCCGACAGAACCCGAAAATGGCAGAAAATGCATATTTTTGAGGAAAAATCTTTGCTAAAAAAGGTATTAAAATTTTTAAAAAACGGATTTGCTTCAGAAACACAATACTGGTGCTGTAGTTGTAGGAGATGTCTCAAAACGTCATCAGGAGTCCCGACAGAACCCGAAAATGACAGAAAATGCATATTTTTGAAAAACTTTTTTTCGCTAAAATTTCTAAGGGGGGAGAGACCCTTATGCAAAAATCCAAAAAAATGTATTTACTTCAGCAGCACAATACAGGTGCTGCAGCTGTAGGATATGTTTCAAAATGTCGTCAGGAGTCCCGACAGAACCCGAAAAAGGCAGAAAATGCATATTTTTGAGGAAAAATCTTTGCTAAAAAAGGTATTAAAATTTTTAAAAAACGGATTTGCTTCAGAAACACAATACTGGTGCTATAGTTGTAGGAGATGTCTCAAAACGTCATCAGGAGTCCCGACAGAACCCGAAAATGGCAGAAAATGCATATTTTTGAAAAACTTTTTTTCGCTAAAATTTCGTAAGGGGGGACCCTTATGCAAAAATCCAAAAAAATGTATTTACTTCAGCAGCACAATACAGGTGCTGCAGCTGTAGGATATGTTTCAAAATGTCGTCAGGAGTCCGGACAGAACCCGAAAATGGCAGAAAATGCATTTTTTGGGGGAAAAATCTTCGCTAAAAAAAGGTATTAAAATTTTTAAAAAAGGGATTTGCTTCAGAAACACAATACTGGTGCTGTAGTTGTAGGAGATGTCTCAAAACGTCATCAGGAGTCCCGACAGAACCCGAAAATGGCAGAAAATGCATATTTTTGAAAAACTTTTTTTCGCTAAAATTTCGTAAGGGGGGACCCTTATGCAAAAATCCAAAAAAATGTATTTACTTCAGCATCACAATACAGGTGCTGCAGCTGTAGGATATGTTTCAAAATGTCGTCAGGAGTCCCGACAGAACCCGAAAATGGCAGAAAATGCATTTTTTGGCGGAAAAATCTTCGCTAAAAAAAGGTATTAAAATTTTTAAAAAACGGATTTGCTTCAGAAACACAATACTGGTGCTGTAGTTGTAGGAGATGTCTCAAAACGTCATCAGGAGTCCCGACAGAACCCGAAAATGGCAGGAAATGCATATTTTTGATAAACTTGTTTTCGCTAAAATTTCGTAAGGGGGGACCCCTTATGCAAAAATCCAAAAAAATGTATTTACTTCGGCAGCACAATACAGGTGCTGCAACTGTAGGATATGTTTCAAAATGTCGTCAGGAGTCCCGACAGAACCCGAAAATGGCAGAAAATGCATATTTTTGAGGAAAAATCTTTGCTAAAAAAGGTATTAAAATTTTTAAAAAACGGATTTGCTTCAGAAACACAATACTGGTGCTGTAGTTGAAGGAGATGTCTCAAAACGTCATCAGGAGTCCCGACAGAACCCGAAAATGGCAGAAAATGCATATTTTTGAAAAACTTTTTTTCGCTAAAATTTCGTAAGGGGGGACCCTTATGCAAAAATCCAAAAAAATGTATTTACTTCGGCAGCACAATACAGGTGCTGCAGCTGTAGGATATGTTTCAAAATGTCGTCAGGAGTCCCGACAGAACCCGAAAATGGCAGAAAATGCATATTTTTGAGGAAAAATCTTTGCTAAAAAAGGTATTAAAATTTTTAAAAAACGGATTTGCTTCAGAAACACAATACTGGTGCTGTAGTTGTAGGAGATGTCTCAAAACGTCATCAGGAGTCCCGACAGAACCCGAAAATGACAGAAAATGCATATTTTTGAAAAACTTTTTTTCGCTAAAATTTCGTAAGGGGGGAGACCCTTGTGCAAAAATCCAAAAAAATGTATTTACTTCAACAGCACAATACAGGTGCTGCAGCTGTAGGATATGTTTCAAAATGTCGTCAGGAGTCCTGACAGAACCCGAAAAAGGCAGAAAATGCATATTTTTGAGGAAAAATCTTTGCTAAAAAAGGTATTAAAATTTTTAAAAAACGGATTTGCTTCAGAAACACAATACTGGTGCTGTAGTTGTAGGAGATGTCTCAAAACGTCATCAGGAGTCCCGACAGAACCCGAAAATGGCAGAAAATGCATATTTTTGAAAAACTTTTTTTCGCTAAAATTTCGTACGGGGGGACCCTTATGCAAAAATCCAAAAAAATGTATTTACTTCAGCAGCACAATACAGGTGCTGCAGCTGTAGGATATGTTTTAAAATGTCGTCAGGAGTCCCGACAGAACCCGAAAATGGCAGAAAATGCATTTTTTGGGGGAAAAATCTTCGCTAAAAAAAGGTATTAAAATTTTTAAAAAACGGATTTGCTTCAGAAACACAATACTGGTGCTGTAGTTGTAGGAGATGTCTCAAAACGTCATCAGGAGTCCCAACAGAACCCGAAAATGGCAGAAAATGCATATTTTTGAAAAACTTTTTTTCGCTAAAATTTCGTAAGGGGGGACCCTTATGCAAAAATCCAAAAAAATGTATTTACTTCAGCAGCACAATACAGGTGCTGCAGCTGAAGGATATGTTTCAAAATGTCGTCAGGAGTCCCAACAGAACCCGAAAATGGCAGAAAATGCATATTTTTGAGGAAAAATCTTTGCTAAAAAAGGTATTAAAATTTTTAAAAAACAGATTTGCTTCAGAAACACAATACTGGTGCTGTAGTTGTAGGAGATGTCTCAAAACGTCATCAGGAGTCCTGACAGAACCCGAAAATGGCAGAAAATGCACATTTTTGAAAAACTTTTTTTCGCTAAAATTTCGTAAGGGGGGACCCTTATGCAAAAATCCAAAAAAATGTATTTACTTCGGCAGCACAATACAGGTGCTGCAGCTGTAGGATATGTTTCAAAATGTCGTCAGGAGTCCCGACAGAACCCGAAAATGGCAGAAAATGCATTTTTTGGGGGAAAAATCTTCGCTAAAAAAAGGTATTACAATTTTTAAAAAACGGATTTGCTTCAGAAACACAATACTGGTGCTGTAGTTGTAGGAGTTGTCTCAAAACGTCATCAGGAGTTCCGACAGAACCCGAAAATGGCAGAAAATGCACATTTTTGAAAACCTTTTTTTCGCTAAAATTTCGTAAGGGGGGACCCTTATGCAAAAATCCCCAAAAATGTATTTACTTCGGCAGCACAATACAGGTGCTGCAGCTGTAGGAAATGTTTCAAAATGTCGTCAGGAGTCCCGACAGAACCGGGAAATGGCAGAAAATGCATATTTTTGGGGAAAACTCTTCGCTTAAAAAAGGTATTAAAATTTTTAAAAAACGGATTTGTTTCAGAAACACAATACTGGTGCTGTAGTTGTAGGAGATGTCTCAAAACGTCATCAGGAGTTCCGACAGAACCCGATAATGGCAGAAAATGCACATTTTTGAAAAACTTTTTTTCGCTAAAATTTCGTAAGGGGGGACCCTTATGCAAAAATCCAAAAAAATGTATTTACTTCGGCAGCACAATACAGGTGGTGCAGCTGTTGGAAATGTTTCAAAATGTCGTCAGGAGTCCCGACAGAACCCGAAAATGGCAGAAAATGCATATTTTTGGGGAAAATCTTTGCTAAAAAAGGTATTAAAATTTTTAAAAAACGGATTTGCTTCAGAAACACAATACTGGTGCTGTAGTTGTAGGAGATGTCTCAAAACGTCATCAGGAGTCCCGACAGAACCCGAAAATGGCAGAAAATGCATATTTTTGGGGGGAAAAATCTTCGCTAAAAAAAGGTATTAAAATTTTTAAAAAACGGATTTGCTTCAGAAACACAATACTGGTGCTGTAGTTGTAGGAGATGTCTCAAAACGTCATCAGGAGTTCAGACAGAACCCGAAAATGGCAGAAAATGCATATTTTTGAAAAACTTTTTTTCGCTAAAATTTCGTAAGGGGGGACCCTTATGCAAAAATCCAAAAAATGTATTTACTTCGGCAGCACAATACAGGTGCTGCAGCTGTAGGATATGTTTCAAAATGTCGTCAGGAGTCCCGACAGAACCCGAAAATGGCAGAAAATGCATATTTTTGAGGAAAAATCTTTGCTAAAAAAGGTATTAAAATTTTTAAAAAACGGATTTGCTTCAGAAACACAATACTGGTGCTGTAGTTGTAGGAGATGTCTCAAAACGTCATCAGGAGTCCCGACAGAACCCGAAAATGGCAGAAAATGCATATTTTTGAAAAACTTGTTTTCGCTAAAATTTCGTAAGGGAGGACCCTTATGCAAAAATCCCCAAAAATGTATTTACTTCGGCAGCACAATACAGGTGCTGCAGCTGTAGGATATGTTTCAAAATGTCGTCAGGAGTCCCGACAGAACCCGAAAATGGCAGAAAATGCATTTTTGGGGGGAAAAATCTTTGTTAAAAAAGGTATTAAAATTTTTAAAAAACGGATTTGCTTCAGAAACACAATACTGGTGCTATAGTTGAAGGAGATGTCTCAAAACGTCATCAGGAGTCCCGACAGAACCCGAAAATGGCAGAAAATGCATATTTTTGAAAAACTTTTTTTCGCTAAAATTTCGTAAGGGGGGACCCTTATGCAAAAATCCAAAAAAAATGTATTTACTTCGGCAGCACAATACAGGTGCTGCAGCTGTAGGATATGTTTCAAAATGTCGTCAGGAGTCCCGACAGAACCCGAAAATGGCAGAAAATGCATATTTTTGAGGAAAAATCTTTGCTAAAAAAGGTATTAAAATTTTAAAAAAACGGATTTGCTTCAGAAACACAATACTGGTGCTGTAGTTGTAGGAGATGTCTCAAAACGTCATCAGGAGTCCCGACAGAACCCGAAAATGACAGAAAATGCATATTTTTGAAAAACTTTTTTTCGCTAAAATTTCTAAGGGGGGAGACCCTTATGCAAAAATCCAAAAAAATGTATTTACTTCAGCAGCACAATACAGGTGCTGCAGCTGTAGGATATGTTTCAAAATGTCGTCAGGAGTCCCGACAGAACCCGAAAAAGGCAGAAAATGCATATTTTTGAGGAAAAATCTTTGCTAAAAAAGGTATTAAAATTTTTAAAAAACGGATTTGCTTCAGAAACACAATACTGGTGCTATAGTTGTAGGAGATGTCTCAAAACGTCATCAGGAGTCCCGACAGAACCCGAAAATGGCAGAAAATGCATATTTTTGAAAAACTTTTTTTCGCTAAAATTTCGTAAGGGGGGACCCTTATGCAAAAATCCAAAAAAATGTATTTACTTCAGCAGCACAATACAGGTGCTGCAGCTGTAGGATATGTTTCAAAATGTCGTCAGGAGTCCTGACAGAACCCGAAAATGGCAGAAAATGCATTTTTTGGGGGAAAAATCTTCGCTAAAAAAAGGTATTAAAATTTTTAAAAAACGGATTTGCTTCAGAAACACAATACTGGTGCTGTAGTTGTAGGAGATGTCTCAAAACGTCATCAGGAGTCCCGACAGAACCCGAAAATGGCAGAAAATGCATATTTTTGAAAAACTTTTTTTCGCTAAAATTTCGTAAGGGGGGACCCTTATGCAAAAATCCCAAAAAATGTATTTACTTCAGCAGCACAATACAGGTGCTGCAGCTGTAGGATATGTTTCAAAATGTCGTCAGGAGTCCCGACAGAACCCGAAAATGGCAGAAAATGCATATTTTTGGGGAAAAATCTTCGCTAAAAAGGTATCAAAATTTTCAAAAAACGGATTTGCTTCAGAAACAAAATACTGGTGCTGTAGTTGTAGGAGATGTCTCAAAACGTCACCAGGAGTTCCGACAGAACCCGAAAATGGCAGAAAATGCATATTTTTGAAAAACTTTTTTTCGCTAAAATTTCGTAAGGGGGGACCCTTATGCAAAAATCCAAAAAAATTTATTTACTTCGGCAGCACAATACAGGTGCTGCAGCTGTAAGAAATGTTTCAAAATGTCGTCAGGAGTCCCGACAGAACCCAAAAATGGCAGAAAATGCATATTTTTGAGGAAAAATCTTTGTTAAAAAAGGTATTAAAATTTTCAAAAAACGGATTTGCTTCAGAAACACAATACTGGTGCTGTAGTTGAAGGAGATGTCTCAAAACGTCATCAGGAGTCCCGACAGAACCCGAAAATGGCAGAAAATGCATATTTTTGAAAAACTTTTTTTCGCTAAAATTTCGTAAGGGGGGACCCTTATGCAAAAATCCAAAAAAATGTATTTACTTCGGCAGCACAATACAGGTGCTGCAGCTGTAGGATATGTTTCAAAATGTCGTCAGGAGTCCCGACAGAACCCGAAAATGGCAGAAAATGCATATCTTTGAGGAAAAATCTTTGCTAAAAAAGGTATTAAAATTTTTAAAAAACGGATTTGCTTCAGAAACACAATACTGGTGCTGTAGTTGTAGGAGATGTCTCAAAACGACATCAGGAGTTCCGACAGAACCCGAAAATGGCAGAAAATGCACATTTTTGAAAAACTTTTTTTCGCTAAAATTTCGTAAGGGGGGACCCTTATGCAAAAATCCAAAAAAATGTATTTACTTCAGCAGCACAATACAGGTGCTGCAGCTGTAAGAAATGTTTCAAAATGTCGTCAGGAGTCCCGACAGAACCCGAAAATGGCAGAAAATGCATATTTTTGGCGAAAAATCTTCGCTAAAAAAAGGTATTAAAATTTTTAAAAAACGGATTTGCTTCAGAAACACAATACTGGTGCTGTAGTTGTAGGAGATGTCTCAACACGTCATCAGGAGTCCCGACAGAACCCGAAAATGGCAGAAAATGCACATTTTTGAAAAACGTGTTTTCGCTAAAATTTCGTAAGGGGGGACCCTTATGCAAAAATCCAAAAAAATGTATTTACTTCAGCAGCACAATACAGGTGCTGCAGCTGTAGGATATGTTTCAAAATGTCGTCAGGAGTCCCGACAGAACCCGAAAATGGCAGAAAATGCATATTTTTGAAAAACTTTTTTTCGCTAAAATTTCGTAAGGGGGGACCCTTATGCAAAAATCCAAAAAAATGTATTTACTTCGGCAGCACAATACAGGTGCTGCAGCTGTAGGATATATTTCAAAATGTCGTCAGGAGTCCCGACAGAACCCGAAAATGGCAGAAAATGCATATTTTTGAGGAAAAATCTTTGCTAAAAAAGGTATTAAAATTTTAAAAAAACGGATTTGCTTCAGAAACACAATACTGGTGCTGTAGTTGTAGGAGATGTCTCAAAACGTCATCAGGAGTCCCGACAGAACCCTAAAATGGCAGAAAATGCATATTTTTGAAAAACTTGTTTTCGCTAAAATTTCGTAAGGGGGGACCCTTATGCAAAAATCCCAAAAAATGTATTTACTTCGGCAGCACAATACAGGTGCTGCAGCTGTAGGATATGTTTCAAAATGTCGTCAGGAGTCCCGACAGAACCCGAAAATGGCAGAAAATGCATTTTTGGGGGGAAAAATCTTCGCTAAAAAAAGGTATTAAAATTTTTTCAAAACGGATTTGCTTCAGAAAAACAATACTGGTGCTGTAGTTGTAGGAGATGTCTCAAAACGTCATCAGGAGTTCCGACAGAACCCGAAAATGGCAGAAAATGCACATTTTTGAAAAACTTTTTTTCGCTAAAATTTCGTAAGGGGGGACCCTTATGCAAAAATCCAAAAAAATGTATTTACTTCGGCAGCACAATACAGGTGCTGCAGCTGTAGGAATTTTTTTTAAATGTCGTCAGGAGTCCCGACAGAACCCGGAAATGGCAGAAAATGCATATTTTTGGGGAAAAATCTTTGCTAAAAAAGGTATTAAAATTTTTAAAAAACCGATTTGCTTCAGAAACACAATACTGGTGCTGTAGTTGTAGGAGATGTCTCAAAACATCATCAGGAGTCCCGACAGAACCCGAAAATGGCAGAAAATGCATATTTTTGAAAAACTTTTTTTCGCTAAAATTTCGTAAGGGGGGGACCCTTATGCAAAAATCCCAAAAAATGTATTTACTTCAGCAGCACAATACAGGTGCTGCAGCTGTAGGATATGTTTCAAAATGTCGTCCGGAGTCCCGACAGAACCCGAAAATGGCAGAAAATGCATATTTTTGGGGAAAAATCTTCGCTAAAAAGGTATTAAAATTTTCAAAAAACGGATTTGCTTCAGAAACAAAATACTGGTGCTGTAGTTGTAGGAGATGTCTCAAAACGTCACCAGGAGTTCCGACAGAACCCGAAAATGGCAGAAAATGCATATTTTTGAAAAACTTTTTTTCGCTAAAATTTCGTAAGGGGGGACCCTTATGCAAAAATCCAAAAAAATGTATTTACTTCGGCAGCACAATACAGGTGCTGCAGCTGTAAGAAATGTTTCAAAATGTCGTCAGGAGTCCCGACAGAACCCGAAAATGGCAGAAAATGCATATTTTTGGGGAAAAATTTTCGCTAAAAAAGGTTTTAAAATTTTTAAAAAACAGATTTGCTTCAGAAACATAATATTGGTGCTGTAGTTGTAGGAGATGTCTCAAAACGTAATCAGGAGTTCCGACAGAACCCGAAAATGGCAGAAAATGCACATTTTTGAAAAACTTTTTTTCGCTAAAATTTCGTAAGGGGGGACCCTTATGCAAAAATCCAAAAAAATGTATTTACTTCAGCAGCACAATACAGGTGCTGCAGCTGTAAGAAATGTTTCAAAATGTCGTCAGGAGTCCCGACAGAACCCGAAAATGGCAGAAAATGCATATTTTTGAGGAAAAATCTTTGCTAAAAAAGGTATTAAAATTTTTAAAAAACAGATTTGCTTCAGAAACACAATACTGGTGCTGTAGTTGTAGGAGATGTCTCAAAACGTCATCAGGAGTCCCGACAGAACCCGAAAATGGCAGAAAATGCATATTTTTGAAAAACTTGTTTTCGCTAAAATTTCGTAAGGGGGGACCCTTATGCAAAAATCCAAAAAAATGTATTTACTTCAGCAGCACAATACAGGTGTTGCAGCTGTAGGATATGTTTCAAAATGTCGTCAGGAGTCCCGACAGAACCCGAAAATGGCAGAAAATGCATTTTTTTGGGGAAAAATCTTCGCTAAAAAAAGGTATTAAAATTTTTAAAAAACGGATTTGCTTCAGACACACAATACTGATGCTGTAGTTGTAGGAGATGTCTCAAAACGTCCTCAGGAGTTCCGACAGAACCCGAAAATGGCAGAAAATGCACATTTTTGAAAAACTTTTTTTCGCAAAAATTTCGTAAGGGGGGACCCTTATGCAAAAATCCAAAAAAATGTATTTACTTCGGCAGCACAATACTGGTGCTGTAGTTGTAGGAGATGTCTCAAAACGTCATCAGGAGTCCCGACAGAACCCGAAAAAGGCAGAAAATGCATATTTTTGAAAAACTTTTTTTCGCTAAAATTTCGTAAGGGGGGGACCCTTATGCAAAAATCCAAAAAAATGTATTTACTTCAGCAGCACAATACAGGTGCTGCAGCTGTAGGATATGTTTCAAAATGTCGTCAGGAGTCCCGACAGAACCCGAAAATGGCAGAAAATGCATATTTTTGGGGAAAAATCTTTGCTAAAAAAGGTATTAAAATTTAAAAAAAACGGATTTGCTTCAGAAACACAATACTGGTGCTGTAGTTGTAGTTGTAGGAGATGTCTCAAAACGACATCAGGAGTTCCGACAGAACCCGAAAATGGCAGAAAATGCACATTTTTGAAAAACTTTTTTTCGCTAAAATTTCGTAAGGGGGGACCCTTATGCAAAAATCCAAAAAAATGTATTTACTTCGGCAGCACAATACAGGTGCTGCAGCTGTAGGAAATGTTTCAAAATGTCGTAAAGAGTCCCGACAGAACCCGAAAATGGTAGAAAATGCATATTTTTGGGGAAAATCTTTGCTAAAAAAGGTATTAAAATTTTCAAAAAACGGATTTGCTTCAGAAACAAAATACTGGTGCTGTAGTTGTAGGAGATGTCTCAAAACGTCATCAGGAGTCCCGACAGAACCCGAAAATGGCAGAAAATGCATATTTTTGAAAAACTATTTTTCGCTAAAATTTCGTAAGGGGGGACCCTTATGCAAAAATCCAAAAAAATGTATTTACTTCAGCAGCACAATACAGGTGCTGCAGCTGTAGGAAATGTTTCAAAATGTCGTCAGGAGTCCCGACAGAACCCGAAAATGGCAGAAAATGCATTTTTTGGGGGAAAAATCTTCGCTAAAAAAAGGTATTAAATTTTTTAAAAAACGGATTTGCTTCAGAAACACAATACTGGTGCTGTAGTTGTAGGAGATGTCTCAAAACGTCATCAGGAGTTCCGACAGAACCCGAAAATGGCAGAAAATGCACATTTTTGAAAAACTTTTTTTCGCTAAAATTTCGTAAGGGGGGACCCTTATGCAAAAATCCAAAAAAATGTATTTACTTCGGCAGCACAATACAGGTGCTGCAGCTGTAGGAAATGTTTCAAAATGTCGTCAGGAGTCCCGACAGAACCCGAAAATGGTAGAAAATGCATATTTTTGGGGAAAATCTTTGCTAAAAAAGGTATTAAAATTTTTAAAAAACGGATTTGCTTCAGAAACACAATACTGGTGCTGTAGTTGTAGGAGATGTCTCAAAACGTCATCAGGAGTTCCGACAGAACCCGAAAATGGCAGAAAATGCACGTTTTTGAAAAACTTTTTTTCGCTAAAATTTCGTAAGGGGGGACCCTTATGCAAAAATCCAAAAAAATGTATTTACTTCGGCAGCACAATAGAGGTGTTGCAGCTGTAGGAAATGTTTCAAAATGTCGTCAGGAGTCCCGACAGAACCCGGAAATGGCAGAAAATGCATATTTTTGGGGAAAAATCTTTGCTAAAAAAGGTATTAAAATTTTTAAAAAACGGATTTGCTTCAGAAACACAATACTGGTGCTGTAGTTGTAGGAGATGTCTCAAAACGTCATCAGGAGTCCCGACAGAACCCGAAAATGGCAGAAAATGCACATTTTTGAAAAACTTTTTTTCGCTAAAATTTCGTAAGGGGGGACCCTTATGCAAAGATCCAAAGAAATGTATTTACTTCGGCAGCACAATACAGGTGCTGCAGCTGTAGGAAATGTTTCAAAATGTCGTCAGGAGTCCCGACAGAACCCGAAAATGGCAGAAAATGCATATTTTTGGGGAAAATCTTTGCTAAAAAAGGTATTAAAATTTTTAAAAAACGGATTTGCTTCAGAAACACAATACTGGTGCTGTAGTTGTAGGAGATGTCTCAAAACGTCATCAGGAGTCCCGACAGAACCCGAAAATGGCAGGAAATGCATATTTTTGAAAAACTTTTTTTCGCTAAAATTTCGTAAGGGGGGAGACCCTTATGCAAAAATCCAAAAAAATGTATTTACTTCAGCAGCACAATACAGGTGCTGCAGCTGTAGGATATGTTTCAAAATGTCGTCAGGAGTCCCGACAGAACCCGAAAATGGCAGAAAATGCAATTTTTGGGGGGAAAAATCTTCGCTAAAAAAAGGTATTAAAATGTAAAAAAAACGGATTTGCTTCAGAAACACAATACTGGTGCTGTAGTTGTAGGAGATGTCTCAAAACGTCATCAGGAGTTCCGACAGAACCCGAAAATGGCAGAAAATGCACATTTTTGAAAAACTTTTTTTCGCTAAAATTTCGTAAGGTGGGACCCTTATGCAAAAATCAAAAAAAATGTATTTACTTCGGCAGCACAATACAGGTGTTGCAGCTGTAGGAAATGTTTCAAAATGTCGTCAGGAGTCCCGACAGAACCGGGAAATGGCAGAAAATGCATATTTTTGGGGGAAAATATTTGCTAAAAAAGGTATTATAATTTTTAAAAAACGGATTTGCTTCAGAAACACAATACTGGTGCTGTAGTTATAGGAGATGTCTCAAAACGTCATCAGGAGTCCCGACAGTACCCGAAAATGGCAGAAAATGCATATTTTTTAAAAACTTTTTTTCGCTAAAATTTCGTAAGGGGGGACCCTTATGCAAAAATCCAAAAAAATGTATTTATTTCAGCAGCACAATACAGGTGCTGCAGCTGTAGGATATGTTTCAAAATCTCTCCAGGAGTCCCGACAGAACCCGAAAATGGCAGAAAATGCATTTTTTGGGGGAAAAATCTTCGCTAAATAAGGTATTAAAATGTAAAAAAAACGAATTTGCTTCAGAAACATAATACTGGTGCTGTAGTTGTAGGAGATGTCTCAAAACGTCATCAGGAGTTCTGACAGAACCCGAAAATGGCAGAAAATGCACATTTTTGAAAAACTTTTTTTCGCTAAAATTTCGTAAGGGCGGACCCTTATGCAAAAATCCCCAAAAATGTATTTACTTCGGCATTACAATACAGGTGTTGCAGCTGTAGGAAATGTTTCAAAATGTTGTCAGGAGTCCCGACAGAACCCGGAAATGGCAGAAAATGCATATTTTTGGGGAAAAATCTTTGCTAAAAAAGGTATTAAAATTTTTAAAAAACGGATTTGCTTCAGAAACACAATACTGGTGCTGTAGTTGTAGGAGATGTCTCAAAACGTCATCGGGAGTCTTGACAAAACCTGAAAATGGCAGAAAATGCATATTTTTGGAAAACTTTTTTTCGCTAAAATGTCGTAAGGGGGGGGGACCCTTATGCAAAAATTCAAAAACGGATTTGCTTCAGCAGCACAATACTGGTGCTGTAGTTGTAGGAGATGTCTCAAAACGTCATCAGGAGTCCCGACAGAACCCGAAAATGGCAGAAAATGCATATTTTTGAAAAACTTTTTTTCGCTAAAATTTCGTAAGGGGGGAGACCCTTATGCAAAAATCCAAAAAAATGTATTTACTTCAGCAGCACAATACAGGTGCTGCAGCTGTAGGATATGTTTCAAAATGTCGTCAGGAGTCCCGACAGAACCCGAAAATGGCAGAAAATGCAATTTTTGGGGGGAAAAATCTTCGCTAAAAAAAGGTATTAAAATGTAAAAAAAACGGATTTGCTTCAGAAACACAATACTGGTGCTGTAGTTGTAGGAGATGTCTCAAAACGTCATCAGGAGTTCCGACAGAACCCGAAAATGGCAGAAAATGCACATTTTTGAAAAACTTTTTTTCGCTAAAATTTCGTAAGGTGGGACCCTTATGCAAAAATCAAAAAAAATGTATTTACTTCGGCAGCACAATACAGGTGTTGCAGCTGTAGGAAATGTTTCAAAATGTCGTCAGGAGTCCCGACAGAACCGGGAAATGGCAGAAAATGCATATTTTTGGGGGAAAATATTTGCTAAAAAAGGTATTATAATTTTTAAAAAACGGATTTGCTTCAGAAACACAATACTGGTGCTGTAGTTATAGGAGATGTCTCAAAACGTCATCAGGAGTCCCGACAGTACCCGAAAATGGCAGAAAATGCATATTTTTTAAAAACTTTTTTTCGCTAAAATTTCGTAAGGGGGGACCCTTATGCAAAAATCCAAAAAAATGTATTTATTTCAGCAGCACAATACAGGTGCTGCAGCTGTAGGATATGTTTCAAAATCTCTCCAGGAGTCCCGACAGAACCCGAAAATGGCAGAAAATGCATTTTTTGGGGGAAAAATCTTCGCTAAATAAGGTATTAAAATTTAAAAAAAACGGATTTGCTTCAGAAACATAATACTGGTGCTGTAGTTGTAGGAGATGTCTCAAAACGTCATCAGGAGTTCTGACAGAACCCGAAAATGGCAGAAAATGCACATTTTTGAAAAACTTTTTTTCGCTAAAATTTCGTAAGGGCGGACCCTTATGCAAAAATCCCCAAAAATGTATTTACTTCGGCATTACAATACAGGTGTTGCAGCTGTAGGAAATGTTTCAAAATGTTGTCAGGAGTCCCGACAGAACCCGGAAATGGCAGAAAATGCATATTTTTGGGGAAAAATCTTTGCTAAAAAAGGTATTAAAATTTTTAAAAAACGGATTTGCTTCAGAAACACAATACTGGTGCTGTAGTTGTAGGAGATGTCTCAAAACGTCATCGGGAGTCTTGACAAAACCTGAAAATGGCAGAAAATGCATATTTTTGGAAAACTTTTTTTCGCTAAAATGTCGTAAGGCGGGGGGACCCTTATGCAAAAATTCAAAAACGGATTTGCTTCAGCAGCACAATACTGGTGCTGTAGTTGTAGGAGATGTCTCAAAACGTCATCAGGAGTCCCGACAGAACCCGAAAATGGCAGAAAATGCATATTTTTGAAAAACTTTTTTTCGCAAAAATTTCGTAAGGGGGGGACCCTTATGCAAAAATCCAAAAAAATGTATTTACTTCAGCAGCACAATACAGGTGCTGCAGCTGTAGGATATGTTTCAAAATGTCGTCAGGAGTCCCGACAGAACCCGAAAATGGCAGAAAATGCATATTTTTGGGGAAAAATCTTTGCTAAAAAAGGTATTAAAATTTAAAAAAAACGGATTTGCTTCAGAAACACAATACTGGTGCTGTAGTTGTAGGAGATGTCTCAAAACGACATCAGGAGTTCCGACAGAACCCGAAAATGGCAGAAAATGCACATTTTTGAAAAACCTTTTTTCGCTAAAATTTCGTAAGGGGGGAGCCTTATGCAAAAATCCAAAAAAATGTATTTACTTCGGCAGCACAATACAGGTGCTGCAGCCGTAGGAAATGTTTCAAAATGTCGTCAGGAGTCCCGACAGAACCTGAAAATGGCAGAAAATTCATATTTTTGAGAAACTTTTTTTCGCAAAAATTTCGTAAGGGGGGACCCTTATGCAAAAATCAAAAAAAATGTATTTACTTCAGAAACATAATATTGGTGCTGTAGTTGTAGGAGATGTCTCAAAACGTCATCGGGAGTCTTGACAAAACCTGAAAATGGCAGAAAATGCATATTTTTGGAAAACTTTTTTTCGCTAAATTTTCGTAAGGGGGGGGACCCTTATGCAAAAATTCAAAAAAACAGATTTGCTTCAGAAACATAATATTGGTGCTGTAGTTGTAGGAGATGTCTCAAAACGTAATCAGGAGTTCCGACAGAACCCGAAAACGGCAGAAAATGCATATTTTTGAAAAACTTTTTTTCGCTAAAATTTCGTAAGGGGGGACCCTTATGCAAAAATCCAAAAAAATGTATTTACTTCGGCAACACAATACAGGTGCTTCAGCTGTAGGAAATGTTTCAAAATGTCGTCAGGAGTCCCGACAGAACCCGAAAATGGCAGAAAATGCATTTTTTGGGGGAAAAATCTTCGCTAAAAAAAGGTATTAAAATTTTTAAAAAACGGATTTGCTTCAGAAACACAATACTGGTGCTGTAGTTGTAGGAGATGTCTCAAAACGTCATCAGGAGTTCCGACAGAACCCGAAAATGGCAGAAAATGCACATTTTTGAAAAACTTTTTTTCGCTAAAATTTCGTAAGGGGGGACCCTTATGCAAAAATCCCAAAAAATGTATTTACTTCGGCAGCACAATACAGGTGCTGCAGCTGTAGGAAATGTTTCAAAATGTCGTAAAGAGTCCCGACAGAACCCGAAAATGGTAGAAAATGCATATTTTTGGGGAAAATATTTGCTAAAAAAGGTATTAAAATTTTTAAAAAACGGATTTGCTTCAGAAACAAAATACTGGTGCTGTAGTTGTAGGAGATGTCTCAAAACGTCATCAGGAGTCCCGACAGAACCCGAAAATGGCAGAAAAAGCATTTTTTTGGGGAAAAATCTTCGCTAAAAAAAGGTATTACATTTTTTAAAAAACGGATTTGCTTCAGAAACACAATACTGGTGCTGTAGTTGTAGGAGATGTCTCAAAACGTCATCAGGAGTTCCGACAGAACCCGAAAATGGCAGAAAATGCACATTTTTGAAAAACTTTTTTTCGCTAAAATTTCGTAAGGGGGGACCCCTATGCAAAAATCCAAAAAAATGTATTTACTTCGGCAGCACAATACAGGTGCTGCAGCTGTAGGAAATGTTTCAAAATGTCGTCAGGAGTCCCGACAGAACCCGAAAATGGCAGAAAATGCACATTTTTGAAAAACATTTTTTCGCTAAAATTTCGTAAGGGGGGACCCTTATGCAAAAATCCAAAAAAATGTATTTATCTCGGCAGCACAATACAGGTGCTGCAGCTGTAGGAAATGTTTCAAAATGTCGTCAGGAGTCCCGACAGAACCCGAAAATGGCAGAAAATGCATTTTTTGGGGGAAAAATCTTCGCTAAAAAAAGGTATTAAAATTTTTAAAAAACGGATTTGCTTCAGAAACACAATACTGGTGCTGTAGTTGTAGGAGATGTCTCAAAACGTCATCAGGAGTTCCGACAGAACCCGAAAATGGCAGAAAATGCACATTTTTGAAAAACTTTTTTTCGCAAAAATTTCGTAAGGGGGGACCCTTATGCAAAAATCCAAAAAAATGTATTTACTTCGGCAACACAATACAGGTGCTTCAGCTGTAGGAAATGTTTCAAAATGTCGTCAGGAGTCCCGACAGAACCCGGAAATGGCAGAAAATGCATATTTTTGGGAAAAAATCTTTGCTAAAAAAGGTATTAAAATTTTCAAAAAACGGATTTGCTTCAGAAACACAATACTGGTGCTGTAGTTGTAGGAGATGTCTCAAAACGTCATCAGGAGTTCAGACAGAACCCGAAAATGGCAGAAAATGCACATTTTTGAATAACTTTTTTTCGCTAAAATTTCGTAAGGGGGGACCCTTATGCAAAAATCCAAAAAAATGTATTTACTTCGGCAGCACAATACAGGTGCTGCAGCTGTAGGAAATGTTTCAAAATGTCGTCAGGAGTCCCGACAGAACCCGAAAATGGCAGAAAATCCATTTTTTGGGGGAAAAATCTTTGCTAAAAAAAGGTATTAAAATTTTTAAAAAACGGATTTGCTTCAGAAACACAATACTGGTGCTGTAGTTGTAGGAGATGTCTCAAAACGTCATCAGGAGTCCCGGCAGAACCCGAAAATGGCAGAAAATGCACATTTTTGAAAAACTTTTTTTCGCTAAAATTTCGTAAGGGGGGACCCTTATGCAAAGATCCAAAAAAATGTATTTACTTCGGCAGCACAATACAGGTGCTGCAGCTGTAGGAAATGTTTCAAAATGTCGTCAGGAGTCCCGACAGAACCCGAAAATGGCAGAAAATGCATATTTTTGGGGAAAATCTTTGCTTAAAAAGGTATTAAAATTTTTAAAAAACGGATTTGCTTCAGAAACACAATACTGGTGCTGTAGTTGTAGGAGATGTCTCAAAACGTCATCAGGAGTCCCGACAGAACCCGAAAATGGCAGAAAATGCATATTTTTGAAAAACTTTTTTTCGCTAAAATTTCGTAAGGGGGGAGACCCTTATGCAAAAATCCCAAAAAATGTATTTACTTCAGCAGCACAATACAGGTGCTGCAGCTGTAGGATATGTTTCAAAATGTCGTCAGGAGTCCCGACAGAACCCGAAAATGGCAGAAAATGCAATTTTTTTGGGAAAAATCTTCGCTAAAAAAAGGTATTAAAATTGAAAAAAAACGGATTTGCTTCAGAAACACAATACTGGTGCTGTAGTTGTAGGAGATGTCTCAAAACGTCATCAGGAGTTCCGACAGAACCCGAAAATGGCAGAAAATGCACATTTTTGAAAAACTTTTTTTCGCTAAAATTTCGTAAGGGGGGACCCTTATTCAAAAATCAAAAAAAATGTATTTACTTCGGCAGCACAATACAGGTGCTGCAGCTGTAGGAAATGTTTCAAAATGTCGTCAGGAGTCCCGACAGAACCCGAAAATGGCAGAAAATGCATTTTTTTGGGGAAAAATCTTCGCTAAAAAAAGGTATTAAAATTTTTAAAAAACGGATTTGCTTCAGAAACACAATACAGGTGCTGTAGTTGTAGGAGATGTCTCAAAACGTCATCGGGAGTCTTGACAAAACCTGAAAATGGCAGAAAATGCATATTTTTGAAAAACTTTTTTTCGCTAAAATTTCGTAAGGGGGGACCCTTATGCAAAAATCCAAAAAAATGTATTTACTTCAGCAGCACAATACAGGTGCTGCAGCTGTAGGATATGTTTCAAAATGTCGTCAGGAGTCCCGACAGAACCCGAAAATGGCAGAAAATGCATATTTTTGGGGAAAAATCTTTGCTAAAAAAGGTATTAAAATTTTAAAAAAACGGATTTGCTTCAGAAACACAATACTGGTGCTGTAGTTGTAGGAGATGTCTCAAAACGACATCAGGAGTTCCGACAGAACCCGAAAATGGCAGAAAATGCACATTTTTGAAAAACTTTTTTTCGCTAAAATTTCGTAAGGGGGGACCCTTATGCAAAAATCCAAAAAAATGTATTTACTTCGGCAGCACAATACAGGTGCTGCAGCTGTAGGAAATGTTTCAAAATGTCGTCAGGAGTCCCGACAGAACCTGAAAATGGCAGAAAATTCATATTTTTGAGAAACTTTTTTTCGCAAAAATTTCGTAAGGGGGGACCCTTATGCAAAAATCAAAAAAAATGTATTTACTTCAGAAACATAATATTGGTGCTGTAGTTGTAGGAGATGTCTCAAAACGTCATCGGGAGTCTTGACAAAACCTGAAACGGCAGAAAATGCATATTTTTGGAAAACTTTTTTTCGCTAAAATTTCGTAAGGGGGGGGACCCTTATGCAAAAATTCAAAAAAACAGATTTGCTTCAGAAACACAATACTGGTGCTGTAGTTGTAGGAGATGTCTCAAAACATAATCAGGAGTTCCGACAGAACCCGAAAACGGCAGAAAATGCATATTATTGAAAAACTTTTTTTCGCTAAAATTTCGTAAGGGGGGACCCTTATGCAAAAATCCCAAAAAATGTATTTACTTCGGCAGCACAATACAGGTGTTACAGCTGTAGGAAAGGTTTCAAAATGTCGTCAGGAGTCCCGACAGAACCCGGAAATGGCAGAAAATGCATATTTTTGGGGAAAAATCTTTGCTAAAAAAGGTATTAAAATTTTAAAAAAACGGATTTGCTTCAGAAACACAATACTGGTGCTGTAGTTGTAGGAGATGTCTCAAAACGTCATCAGGAGTTCCGACAGAACCCGAAAATGGCAGAAAATGCACATTTTTGAACAACTTTTTTTCGCTAAAATTTCGTAAGGGGGGACCCTTATGCAAAAATCCAAAAAAATGTATTTACTTCGGCAGCACAATACAGGTGCTGCAGCTGTAGGAAATGTTTCAAAATGTCGTCAGGAGTCCCGACAGAACCCGAAAATGGCAGAAAATGCATTTTTTGGGGGAAAAATCTTCGCTAAAAAAAGGTATTAAAATTTTTAAAAAACGGATTTGCTTCAGAAACACAATACTGGTGCTGTAGTTGTAGGAGATGTCTCAAAACGTCATCAGGAGTTCCGACAGAACCCGAAAATGGCAGAAAATGCACATTTTTGAAAAACTTTTTTTCGCTAAAATTTCGTAAGGGGGGACCCTTATGCAAAAATCCCAAAAAATGTATTTACTTCGGCAGCACAATACAGGTGCTGCAGCTGTAGGAAATGTTTCAAAATGTCGTCAGGAGTCCCGACAGAACCCGAAAATGGCAGAAAATGCATTTTTTTGGGGAAAAATCTTCGCTAAAAAAAGGTATTAAAATTTTTAAAAAACGGATTTGCTTCAGAAACACAATACTGGTGTTGTAGTTGTAGGAGATGTCTCAAAACGTCATCAGGAGTTCCGACAGAACCCGAAAATGGCAGAAAATGCACATTTTTGAAAAACATTTTTTCGCTAAAATTTCATAAGGGGGGACCCTTATGCAAAAATCCAAAAAAATGTATTTACTTCGGCAACACAATACAGGTGATTCAGCTGTAGGAAATGTTTCAAAATGTTGTCAGGAGTCCCGACAGAACCCGAAAATGGCAGAAAATGCATTTTTTGGGGGAAAAATCTTCGCTAAAAAAAGGTATTAAAATTTTTAAAAAACGGATTTGCTTCAGAAACACAATACTGGTGCTCTAGTTGTAGGAGATGTCTCAAAACGTCATCAGGAGTTCCGACAGAACCCGAAAATGGCAGAAAATGCACATTTTTGAAAAACTTTTTTTCGCTAAAATTTCGTAAGGGGGGACCCTTATGCAAAAATCCCAAAAAATGTATTTACTTCGGCAGCACAATACAGGTGTTGCAGCTGTAGGAAATGTTTCAAAATGTCGTCAGGAGTCCTGACAGAACCCGGAAATGGCAGAAAATGCATATTTTTGGGGAAAAATCTTTGCTAAAAAAGGTATTAAAATTTTTAAAAAACGGATTTGCTTCAGAAACACAATACTGGTGCTGTAGTTGTAGGAGATGTCTCAAAACGTCATCAGGAGTCCCGACAGAACCCGAAAATGGCAGAAAATGCATATTTTTGAAAAACTTTTTTTCGCTAAAATTTCGTAAGGGGGGACCCTTATGCAAAAATCCAAAAAAATGTATTTACTTCAGCAGCACAATACAGGTGCTGCAGCTGTAGGATATGTTTCAAAATGTCGTCAGGAGTCCCGACAGAACCCGAAAATGGCAGAAAATGCATTTTTGGGGGGAAAAATCTTCGCTAAAAAAAGGTATTAAAATTTTTAAAAAACGGATTTGCTTCAGAAACACAATACTGGTGCTGTAGTTGTAGGAGATGTCTCAAAACGTCATCAGGAGTTCCGACAGAACCCGAAAATGGCAGAAAATGCACATTTTTGAAAAACTTTTTTTCGCTAAAATTTCGTAAGGGGGGACCCTTATGCAAAAATCCAAAAAAATGTATTTACTTCGGCAGCACAATACAGGTGCTGCAGCTGTAGGAAATGTTTCAAAATGTCGTCAGGAGTCCCGACAGAACCCGAAAATGGCAGAAAATGCATTTTTGGGGGAAAAATCTTTGCTAAAAAAAAGGAATAAGCGGTAGAAAATGGATGGGATGGATGGGTATTAAAATTTTTAAAAAACGGATTTGCTTCAGAAACTCAATACTGGTGCTGTAGTTGTAGGAGATGTCTCAAAACGTCATCAGGAGTCCCGACAGAACCCGAAAATGGCAGAAAATGCATATTTTTGAAAAACTTTTTTTCGCTAAAATTTCGTAAGGGGGGACCCTTATGCAAAAATCCAAAAAAATGTATTTACTTCAGCAGCACAATACAGGTGCTGCAGCTGTAGGATATGTTTCAAAATGTCGTCAGGAGTCCCGACAGAACCCGAAAATGGCAGAAAATGCATTTTTTTGGGGAAAAATCTTCGCTAAAAAAAGGTATTAAAATTTTTAAAAAACGGATTTGCTTCAGAACCACAATACTGGTGTTGTAGTTGTAGGAGATGTCTCAAGACGTCATCAGGAGTTCCGACAGAACCCGAAAATGGCAGAAAATGCACATTTTTGAAAAACATTTTTTCGCTAAAATTTCATAAGGGGGGACCCTTATGCAAAAATCCAAAAAAATGTATTTACTTCGGCAACACAATACAGGTGCTTCAGCTGTAGGAAATGTTTCAAAATGTTGTCAAGAGTCCCGACAGAACCCGAAAATGGCAGAAAATGCATTTTTTGGGGGAAAAATCTTCGCTAAAAAAAGGTATTAAAATTTTTAAAAAACGGATTTGCTTCAGAAAAACAATACTGGTGCTCTAGTTGTAGGAGATGTCTCAAAACGTCATCAGGAGTTCCGACAGAACCCGAAAATGGCAGAAAATGCACATTTTTGAAAAACTTTTTTTCGCAAAAATTTCGTAAGGGGGGACCCTTATGCAAAAATCCCAAAAAATTTATTTACTTCGGCAGCACAATACAGGTGTTGCAGCTGTAGGAAATGTTTCAAAATGTCGTCAGGAGTCCTGACAGAACCCGGAAATGGCAGAAAATGCATATTTTTGGGGAAAAATCTTTGCTAAAAAAGGTATTAAAATTTTTAAAAAACGGATTTGCTTCAGAAACACAATACTGGTGCTGTAGTTGTAGGAGATGTCTCAAAACGTCATCAGGAGTCCCGACAGAACCCGAAAATGGCAGAAAATGCATATTTTTGAAAAACTTTTTTTCGCTAAAATTTCGTAAGGGGGGACCCTTATGCAAAAATCCAAAAAAATGTATTTACTTCAGCAGCACAATACAGGTGCTGCAGCTGTAGGATATGTTTCAAAATGTCGTCAGGAGTCCCGACAGAACCCGAAAATGGCAGAAAATGCATTTTTGGGGGGAAAAATCTTCGCTAAAAAAAGGTATTAAAATTTTTAAAAAACGGATTTGCTTCAGAAACACAATACTGGTGCTGTAGTTGTAGGAGATGTCTCAAAACGTCATCAGGAGTTCCGACAGAACCCGAAAATGGCAGAAAATGCACATTTTTGAAAAACTTTTTTTCGCTAAAATTTCGTAAGGTGGGACCCTTATGCAAAAATCCAAAAAAATGTATTTACTTCGGCAGCACAATACAGGTGCTGCAGCTGTAGGAAATGTTTCAAAATGTCGTCAGGAGTCCCGACAGAACCCGAAAATGGCAGAAAATGCATTTTTTGGGGGAAAAATCTTCGCTAAAAAAAGGTATTAAAATTTTTAAAAAACGGATTTGCTTCAGAAACACAATACTGGTGCTGTAGTTGTAGGAGATGTCTCAAAACGTCATCAGGAGTTCCGACAGAACCCGAAAATGGCAGAAAATGCACATTTTTGAAAAACTTTTTTTCGCTAAAATTTCGTAAGGGGGGACCCTTATGCAAAAATCCAAAAAAATGTATTTACTTCGGCAGCACAATACAGGTGCTGCAGCTGTAGGAAATGTTTCAAAATGTCGTCAGGAGTCCCGACAGAACCCGAAAATGGCAGAAAATGCATTTTTGGGGGAAAAATCTTTGCTAAAAAAAAGGAATAAGCGGTAGAAAATGGATGGGATGGATGGGTATTAAAATTTTTAAAAAACGGATTTGCTTCAGAAACTCAATACTGGTGCTGTAGTTGTAGGAGATGTCTCAAAACGTCATCAGGAGTCCCGACAGAACCCGAAAATGGCAGAAAATGCATATTTTTGAAAAACTTTTTTTCGCTAAAATTTCGTAAGGGGGGACCCTTATGCAAAAATCCAAAAAAATGTATTTACTTCAGCAGCACAATACAGGTGCTGCAGCTGTAGGATATGTTTCAAAATGTCGTCAGGAGTCCCGACAGAACCCGAAAATGGCAGAAAATGCATTTTTTTGGGGAAAAATCTTCGCTAAAAAAAGGTATTAAAATTTTTAAAAAACGGATTTGCTTCAGAAACACAATACTGGTGCTGTAGTTGTAGGAGATGTCTCAAAACGTCATCAGGAGTTCCGACAGAACCCGAAAATGGCAGAAAATGCACATTTTGGAAAAACTTTTTTTCGCTAAAATTTCGTAAGGGGGGACCCTTATGCAAAAATCCAAAAAAATTTATTTACTTCGGCAGCACAATACAGGTGCTGCAGCTGTAGGAAATGTTTCAAAATGTCGTCAGGAGTCCCGACAGAACCCGAAAATGGCAGAAAATGCATTTTTGGGGGGAAAAATCTTCGCTAAAAAAAGGTATTAAAATTTTTAAAAAATGGATTTGCTTCAGAAACACAATACTGGTGCTGTAGTTGTAGGAGATGTCTCAAAACGTCATCGGGAGTTCCGACAGAACCCGCAAATGGCAGAAAATGCACATTTTTGAAAAACTTTTTTTCGCTAAAATTTCGTAAGGGGGGACCCTTATGCAAAAATCCCAAAAAATGTATTTACTTCGGCAGCACAATACAGGTGCTGCAGCTGTAGGAAATGTTTCAAAATGTCGTCAGGAGTCCCGACAGAACCCGAAAATGGCAGAAAATGCATTTTTTGGGGGAAAAATCTTCGCTAAAAAAAGGTATTAAAATTTTTAAAAAACGGATTTGCTTCAGAAACACAATACTGGTGCTGTAGTTGTAGGAGATGTCTCAAAACGTCATCAGGAGTTCCGACAGAACCCGAAAATGGCAGAAAATGCACATTTTTGAAAAACTTTTTTTCGCTAAAATTTCGTAAGGGGGGACCCTTATGCAAAAATCCCAAAAAATGTATTTACTTCGGCAGCACAATACAGGTGTTGCAGCTGTAGGAAATGTTTCAAAATGTCGTCAGTAGTCCTGACAGAACCCGGAAATGGCAGAAAATGCATATTTTTGGGGAAAAATCTTTGCTAAAAAAGGTATTAAAATTTTTAAAAAACGGATTTGCTTCAGAAACACAATACTGGTGCTGTAGTTGTAGGAGATGTCTCAAAACGTCATCAGGAGTCCCGACAGAACCCGAAAATGGCAGAAAATGCATATTTTTGAAAAACTTTTTTTCGCTAACATTTCGTAAGGGGGGACCCTTATGCAAAAATCCAAAAAAATGTATTTACTTCAGCAGCACAATACAGGTGCTGCAGCTGTAGGATATGTTTCAAAATGTCGTCAGGAGTCCCGACAGAACCCGAAAATGGCAGAAAATGCATTTTTGGGGGGAAAAATCTTCGCTAAAAAAAGGTATTAAAATTTTTAAAAAACGGATTTGCTTCAGAAACACAATACTGGTGCTGTAGTTGTAGGAGATGTCTCAAAACGTCATCAGGAGTTCCGACAGAACCCGAAAATGGCAGAAAATGCACATTTTGGAAAAACTTTTTTTCGCTAAAATTTCGTAAGGGGGGACCCTTACGCAAAAATCCAAAAAAATGTATTTACTTCGGCAGCACAATACAGGTGCTGCAGCTGTAGGAAATGTTTCAAAATGTCGTCAGGAGTCCCGACAGAACCCGAAAATGGCAGAAAATGCATTTTTTGGGGGAAAAATCTTCGCTAAAAAAAGGTATTAAAATTTTTCAAAAACGGATTTGCTTCAGAAACACAATACTGGTGCTGTAGTTGTAGGAGATGTCTCAAAACGTCATCAGGAGTTCCGACAGAACCCGAAAATGGCAGAAAATGCACATTTTGGAAAAACTTTTTTTCGCTAAAATTTCGTAAGGGGGGACCCTTATTCAAAAATCCAAAAAAATGTATTTACTTCGGCAGCACAATACAGGTGTTGCAGCTGTAGGAAATGTTTCAAAATGTCGTCAGGAGTCCTGACAGAACCCGGAAATGGCAGAAAATGCATATTTTTGGGGAAAAATCTTTGCTAAAAAAGGTATTAAAATTTTTAAAAAACGGATTTGCTTCAGAAACACAATACTGGTGCTGTAGTTGTAGGAGATGTCTCAAAACGTCATCAGGAGTCCCGACAGAACCCGAAAATGGCAGAAAATGCATATTTTTGAAAAACTTTTTTTCGCTAAAATTTCGTAAGGGGGGACCCTTATGCAAAAATCCCAAAAAATGTATTTACTTCAGCAGCACAATACAGGTGCTGCAGCTGTAGGATATGTTTCAAAATGTCGTCAGGAGTCCCGACAGAACCTGAAAATGGCAGAAAAGGCATTTTTTGGGGGAAAAATCTTTGCTAAAAAAGGTATTAAAATTTTTAAAAAACGGATTTGCTTCAGAAACACAATACTGGTGCTGTAGTTGTAGGAGATGTCTCAAAACGTCATCAGGAGTTCCGACAGAACCCGAAAATGGCAGAAAATGCACATTTTGGAAAAACTTTTTTTCGCTAAAATTTCGTAAGGGGGGACCCTTATGCAAAAATCCAAAAAAATGTATTTACTTCGGCAGCAAAATACAGGTGCTGCAGCTGTAGGAAATGTTTCAAAATGTCGTCAGGAGTCCCGACAGAACCCGAAAATGGCAGAAAATGCATTTTTGGGGGGAAAAATCTTCGCTAAAAAAGGTATTAAAATTTTTAAAAAACGGATTTGCTTCAGAAACACAATACTGGTGCTGTAGTTGTAGGAGATGTCTCAAAACGTCATCAGGAGTCCCGACAGAACCCGGAAATGGCAGAAAATGCATATTTTTGGGGAAAAATCTTTGCTAAAAAAGGTATTAAAATTTTTAAAAAACGGATTTGCTTCAGAAACACAATACTGGTGCTGTAGTTGTAGGAGATGTCTCAAAACGTCATCAGGAGTCCCGACAGAACCCGAAAATGGCAGAAAATGCATATTTTTGAAAAACTTTTTTTCGCTAAAATTTCGTAAGGGGGGACCCTTATGCAAAAATCCCAAAAAATGTATTTACTTCAGCAGCACAATACAGGTGTTGCAGCTGAAGAATATGTTTCAAAATGTCGTCAGGAGTCCCGACAGAACCTGAAAATGGCAGAAAAGGCATTTTTGGGGGGAAAAATCTTCGCTAAAAAAAGGTATTAAAATTTTTAAAAAACGGATTTGCTTCAGAAACACAATACTGGTGCTGTAGTTGTAGGAGATGTCTCAAAACGTCATCAGGAGTTCCGACAGAACCCGAAAATGGCAGAAAATGCACATTTTTGAAAAACTTTTTTTCGCTAAAATTTCGTAAGGGGGGACCCTTATGCAAAAATCCAAAAAAATGTATTTACTTCGGCAGCACAATACAGGTGCTGCAGCTGTAGGAAATGTTTCAAAATGTCGTCAGGAGTCCCGACAGAACCCGAAAATGGCAGAAAATGCATTTTTTGGGGGAAAAATCTTCGCTAAAAAAAGGTATTAAAATTTTAAAAAAACGGATTTGCTTCAGAAACACAATACTGGTGCTGTAGTTGTAGGAGATGTCTCAAAACGTCATCAGGAGTCCCGACAGAACCTGAAAATGGCAGAAAATGCATATTTTTGAAAAACTTTTTTTCGCTAAAATTTCGTAAGGGGGGACCCTTATGCAAAAATCCAAAAAAATGTATTTACTTCGGCAGCACAATACAGGTGCTGCAGCTGTAGGAAATGTTTCAAAATGTCGTCAGGAGTCCCGACAGAACCCGAAAATGGCAGAAAATGCATTTTTTGGGGGAAAAATCTTCGCTAAAAAAAGGTATTAAAATTTTTCAAAAACGGATTTGCTTCAGAAACACAATACTGGTGCTGTAGTTGTAGGAGATGTCTCAAAACGTCATCAGGAGTTCCGACAGAACCCGAAAATGGCAGAAAATGCACATTTTTGAAAAACTTTTTTTCGCTAAAATTTCGTAAGGGGGGACCCTTATGCAAAAATCCAAAAAAATGTATTTACTTCGGCAGCACAATACAGGTGCTGCAGCTGTAGTAAATGTTTCAAAATGTCGTCAGGAGTCCCGACAGAACCCGAAAATGGCAGAAAATGCATTTTTGGGGGAAAAATCTTTGCTAAAAAAAGGGAATAAGCGGTAGAAAATGGATGGGATGGATGGGTATTAAAATTTTTAAAAAACGGATTTGCTTCAGAAACTCAATACTGGTGCTGTAGTTGTAGGAGATGTCTCAAAACGTCATCAGGAGTTCCGACAGAACCCGAAAATGGCAGAAAATGCACATTTTGGAAAAACTTTTTTTCGCTAAAATTTCGTAAGGGGGGACCCTTAGGCAAAAATCCAAAAAAATGTATTTACTTCGGCAGCACAATAGAGGTGTTGCAGCTGTAGGAAATGTTTCAAAATGTCGTCAGGAGTCCTGACAGAACCCGGAAATGGCAGAAAATGCATATTTTTGGGGAAAAATCTTTGCTAAAAAAGGTATTAAAATTTTTAAAAAACGGATTTGCTTCAGAAACACAATACTGGTGCTGTAGTTGTAGGAGATGTCTCAAAACGTCATCAGGAGTCCCGACAGACCCCGAAAATGGCAGAAAATGCATATTTTTGAAAAACTTTTTTTCGCTAAAATTTCGTAAGGGGGGACCCTTATGCAAAAATCCAAAAAAATGTATTTACTTCAGCAGCACAATACAGGTGCTGCAGCTGTAGGATATGTTTCAAAATGTCGTCAGGAGTCCCGACAGAACCCGAAAATGGCAGAAAATGCATTTTTGGGGGGAAAAATCTTTGCTAAAAAAAGGTATTAAAATTTTTAAAAAACGGATTTGCTTCAGAAACACAATACTGGTGCTGTAGTTGTAGGAGATGTCTCAAAACGTCATCAGGAGTTCCGACAGAACCCGAAAATGGCAGAAAATGCACATTTTTGAAAAACTTTTTTTCGCTAAAATTTCGTAAGGGGGGACCCTTATGCAAAAATCCAAAAAAATGTATTTACTTCGGCAGCACAATACAGGTGCTGCAGCTGTAGGAAATGTTTCAAAATGTCGTCAGGAGTCCCGACAGAACCCGAAAATGGCAGAAAATGCATTTTTTGGGGGAAAAATCTTCGCTAAAAAAAGGTATTAAAATTTTTAAAAAACGGATTTGCTTCAGAAACACAATACTGGTGCTGTAGTTGTAGGAGATGTCTCAAAACGTCATCAGGAGTTCCGACAGAACCCGAAAATGGCAGAAAATGCACATTTTGGAAAAACTTTTTTTCGCTAAAATTTCGTAAGGGGGGACCCTTAGGCAAAAATCCAAAAAAATGTATTTACTTCGGCAGCACAATACAGGTGTTGCAGCTGTAGGAAATGTTTCAAAATGTCGTCAGGAGTCCCGACAGAACCCGAAAATGGCAGAAAATGCATATTTTTGGGGAAAAATCTTTGCTAAAAAAGGTATTAAAATTTTTAAAAAACGGATTTGCTTCAGAAACACAATACTGGTGCTGTAGTTGTAGGAGATGTCTCAAAACGTCATCAGGAGTTCCGACAGAACCCGAAAATGGCAGAAAATGCACATTTTGGAAAAACCTTTTTTCGCTAAAATTTCGTAAGGGGGGACCCTTATTCAAAAATCCAAAAAAATGTATTTACTTCGGCAGCACAATACAGGTGTTGCAGCTGTAGGAAATGTTTCAAAATGTCGTCAGGAGTCCTGACAGAACCCGGAAATGGCAGAAAATGCATATTTTTGGGGAAAAATCTTTGCTAAAAAAGGTATTAAAATTTTTAAAAAACGGATTTGCTTCAGAAACACAATACTGGTGCTGTAGTTGTAGGAGATGTCTCAAAACGTCATCAGGAGTCCCGACAGAACCCGAAAATGGCAGAAAATGCATATTTTTGAAAAACTTTTTTTCGCTAAAATTTCGTAAGGGGGGACCCTTATGCAAAAATCCCAAAAAATGTATTTACTTCAGCAGCACAATACAGGTGCTGCAGCTGTAGGATATGTTTCAAAATGTCGTCAGGAGTCCCGACAGAACCTGAAAATGGCAGAAAAGGCATTTTTGGGGGGAAAAATCTTCGCTAAAAAAAGGTATTAAAATTTTTAAAAAACGGATTTGCTTCAGAAACACAATACTGGTGCTGTAGTTGTAGGAGATGTCTCAAAACGTCATCAGGAGTTCCGACAGAACCCGAAAATGGCAGAAAATGCACATTTTTGAAAAACTTTTTTTCGCTAAAATTTCGTAAGGGGGGACCCTTATGCAAAAATCCCAAAAAATGTATTTACTTCGGCAGCACAATACAGGTGCTGCAGCTGTAGGAAATGTTTCAAAATGTCGTCAGGAGTCCCGACAGAACCCGAAAATGGCAGAAAATGCATTTTTTGGGGGAAAAATCTTCGCTAAAAAAAGGTATTAAAATTTTTCAAAAACGGATTTGCTTCAGAAACACAATACTGGTGCTGTAGTTGTAGGAGATGTCTCAAAACGTCATCAGGAGTCCCGACAGAACCCGAAAATGGCAGAAAATGCATCTTTTTGAAAAACTTTTTTTCGCTAAAATTTCGTAAGGGGGGACCCTTATGCAAAAATCCAAAAAAATGTATTTACTTCGGCAGCACAATACAGGTGCTGCAGCTGTAGGAAATGTTTCAAAATGTCGTCAGGAGTCCCGACAGAACCCGAAAATGGCAGAAAATGCATATTTTTGGGGAAAAATCTTTGCTAAAAAAGGTATTAAAATTTTTAAAAAACGGATTTGCTTCAGAAACACAATACTGGTGCTGTAGTTGTAGGAGATGTCTCAAAACGTCATCAGGAGTCCCGACAGAACCCGAAAATGGCAGAAAATGCATATTTTTGAAAAACTTTTTTTCGCTAAAATTTCGTAAGGGGGGACCCTTATGCAAGAATCCAAAAAAATGTATTTACTTCAGCAGCACAATACAGGTGCTGCAGCTGTAGGATATGTTTCAAAATGTCGTCAGGAGTCCCGACAGAACCCGAAAATGGCAGAAAATGCATTTTTGGGGGGAAAAATCTTCGCTAAAAAAGGTATTAAAATTTTTAAAAAACGGATTTGCTTCAGAAACACAATACTGGTGCTGTAGTTGTAGGAGATGTCTCAAAACGTCATCAGGAGTTCCGACAGAACCCGAAAATTGCAGAAAATGCACATTTTTGAAAAACTTTTTTTCGCTAAAATTTCGTAAGGGGGGACCCTTATGCAAGAATCCAAAAAAATGTATTTATTTCAGCAGCACAATACAGGTGTTGCAGCTGTAGGATATGTTTCAAAATGTCGTCAGGAGTCCGGACAGAACCCGAAAATGGCAGAAAATGCATTTTTTGGGGGAAAAATCTTCGCTAAAAAAAGGTATTAAAATTAAAATTTTTCCGACAGAACCCGAAAATGGCAGAAAATGCACATTTTTCGCTAAAAAAAGGTATTAAAATTTTTAAAAAACGGATTTGCTTCAGAAACACAATACAGGTGCTGTAGTTGTAGGAGATGTCTCAAAACGTCATCGGGAGTCTTGACAAAACCTGAAAATGGCAGAAAATGCATATTTTTGGAAAACTTTTTTTCGGAAAAATTTCGTAAGGGGGGACCCTTATGCAAAAATCCAAAAAAATGTATTTACTTCGGCAGCACAATACAGGTGCTGCAGCTGTAGGAAATGTTTCAAAATGTCGTCAGGAGTCCCGACAGAACCCGAAAATGGCAGAAAATGCATTTTTTGGGGGAAAAATCTTTGCTAAAAAAGGTATTAAAATAAAAAAAAAACGGATTTGCTTCAGAAACACAATACTGGTGCTGTAGTTGTAGGAGATGTCTCAAAACGACATCAGGAGTTCCGACAGAACCCGAAAATGGCAGAAAATGCACATTTTTGAAAAACTTTTTTTCGCTAAAATTTCGTAAGGGGGGACCCTTATGCAAAAATCCAAAAAAATGTATTTACTTCGGCAGCACAATACAGGTGCTGCAGCTGTAGGAAATGTTTCAAAATGTCGTCAGGAGTCCCGACAGAACCTGAAAATGGCAGAAAATTCATATTTTTGAGAAACTTTTTTTCGCAAAAATTTCGTAAGGGGGGACCCTTATGCAAAAATAAAAAAAAATGTATTTACTTCAGAAACATAATATTGGTGCTGTAGTTGTAGGAGATGTCTCAAAACGTCATCGGGAGTCTTGACAAAACCTGAAAATGGCAGAAAATGCATATTTTTGGAAAACTTTTTTTCGCTAAAATTTCGTAAGGGGGGACCCTTATGCAAACATCCCAAAAAATGTATTTACTTCGGCAGCACAATACAGGTGTTGCAGCTGTAGGAAAGGTTTCAAAATGTCGTCAGGAGTCCCGACAGAACCCGGAAATGGCAGAAAATGCATATTTTTGGGGGAAAATCTTTGCTAAAAAAGGTATTAAAATTTTAAAAAAACGGATTTGCTTCAGAAACACAATACTGGTGCTGAAGTTGTAGGAGATGTCTCAAAACGTCATCAGGAGTTCCGACAGAACCCGAAAATGGCAGAAAATGCACATTTTTGAAAAACTTTTTTTCGCTAAAATTTCGTAAGGGGGGACCCTTATGCAAAAATCCAAAAAAATGTATTTACTTCGGCAGCACAATACAGGTGCTGCAGCTGTAGGAAATGTTTCAAAATGTCGTCAGGAGTCCCGACAGAACCCGAAAATGGCAGAAAATGCATTTTTTGGGGGAAAAATCTTCGCTAAAAAAAGGTATTAAAATTTTTCAAAAACGGATTTGCTTCAGAAACACAATACTGGTGCTGTAGTTGTAGGAGATGTCTCAAAACGTCATCAGGAGTTCCGACAGAACCCGAAAATGGCAGAAAATGCACATTTTTGAAAAACTTTTTTTCGCTAAAATTTCGTAAGGGGGGACCCTTATGCAAAAATCCCAAAAAATGTATTTACTTCGGCAGCACAATACAGGTGTTGCAGCTGTAGGAAATGTTTCAAAATGTCGTCAGGAGTCCTGACAGAACCCGGAAATGGCAGAAAATGCATATTTTTGGGGAAAAATCTTTGCTAAAAAAGGTATTAAAATTTTTAAAAAACGGATTTGTTTCAGAAACACAATACTGGTGCTGTAGTTGTAGGAGATGTCTCAAAACGTCATCAGGAGTCCCGACAGAACCCGAAAATGGCAGAAAATGCATATTTTTGAAAAACTTTTTTTCGCTAAAATTTCGTAAGGGGGGACCCTTATGCAAAAACCCAAAAAAATGTATTTACTTCAGCAGCACAATACAGGTGCTGCAGCTGTAGGATATGTTTCAAAATGTCGTCAGGAGTCCCGACAGAACCCGAAAATGGCAGAAAATGCATTTTTTGGGGGAAAAATCTTTGCTAAAAAAAGGTTTTAAAATTTTTAAAAAACGGATTTGCTTCAGAAACACAATACTGGTGCTCTAGTTGTAGGAGATGTCTCAAAACGTCATCAGGAGTTCCGACAGAACCCGAAAATGGCAGAAAATGCACATTTTTGAAAAACTTTTTTTCGCTAAAATTTCGTAAGGGGGGACCCTTATGCAAAAATCCAAAAAAATGTATTTACTTCGGCAGCACAATACAGGTGCTGCAGCTGTAGGAAATGTTTCAAAATGTTTTCAGGGGTCCCGACAGAACCCGAAAATGGCAGAAAATGCATTTTTTGGGGGAAAAATCTTCGCTAAAAAAGGGTATTAAAATTTTTAAAAAACGGATTTGCTTCAGAAACACAATACTGGTGCTGTAGTTGTAGGAGATGTCTCAAAACGTCATCAGGAGTTCCGACAGAACCCGAAAATGGCAGAAAATGCACATTTTTGAAAAACTTTTTTTCGCTAAAATTTCGTAAGGGGGGACCCTTATGCAAAAATCCCAAAAAATGTATTTACTTCGGCAGAACAATACAGGTGTTGCAGCTGTAGGAAATGTTTCAAAATGTCGTCAGGAGTCCTGACAGAACCCGGATATGGCAGAAAATGCATATTTTTGGGGAAAAATCTTTGCTAAAAAAAGGGAATAAGCGGTAGAAAATGGATGGGATGGATGGGTATTAAAATTTTTAAAAAACGGATTTGCTTCAGAAACACAATACTGGTGCTGTAGTTGTAGGAGATGTCTCAAAACGTCATCAGGAGTTCCGACAGAACCCGAAAATGGCAGAAAATGCACATTTTTGAAAAACTTTTTTTCGCTAAAATTTCGTAAGGGGGGACCCTTATGCAAAAATCCCAAAAAATGTATTTACTTCGGCAGCACAATACAGGTGTTGCAGCTGTAGGAAATGTTTCAAAATGTCGTCAGGAGTCCTGACAGAACCCGGAAATGGCAGAAAATGCATATTTTTGGGGAAAAATCTTTGCTAAAAAAGGTATTAAAATTTTTAAAAAACGGATTTGTTTCAGAAACACAATACTGGTGCTGTAGTTGTAGGAGATGTCTCAAAACGTCATCAGGAGTCCCGACAGAACCCGAAAATGGCAGAAAATGCATATTTTTGAAAAACTTTTTTTCGCTAAAATTTCGTAAGGGGGGACCCTTATGCAAAAACCCAAAAAAATGTATTTACTTCAGCAGCACAATACAGGTGCTGCAGCTGTAGGATATGTTTCAAAATGTCGTCAGGAGTCCCGACAGAACCCGAAAATGGCAGAAAATGCATTTTTTGGGGGAAAAATCTTTGCTAAAAAAAGGTTTTAAAATTTTTAAAAAACGGATTTGCTTCAGAAACACAATACTGGTGCTCTAGTTGTAGGAGATGTCTCAAAACGTCATCAGGAGTTCCGACAGAACCCGAAAATGGCAGAAAATGCACATTTTTGAAAAACTTTTTTTCGCTAAAATTTCGTAAGGGGGGACCCTTATGCAAAAATCCAAAAAAATGTATTTACTTCGGCAGCACAATACAGGTGCTGCAGCTGTAGGAAATGTTTCAAAATGTTTTCAGGGGTCCCGACAGAACCCGAAAATGGCAGAAAATGCATTTTTTGGGGGAAAAATCTTCGCTAAAAAAGGGTATTAAAATTTTTAAAAAACGGATTTGCTTCAGAAACACAATACTGGTGCTGTAGTTGTAGGAGATGTCTCAAAACGTCATCAGGAGTTCCGACAGAACCCGAAAATGGCAGAAAATGCACATTTTTGAAAAACTTTTTTTCGCTAAAATTTCGTAAGGGGGGACCCTTATGCAAAAATCCCAAAAAATGTATTTACTTCGGCAGAACAATACAGGTGTTGCAGCTGTAGGAAATGTTTCAAAATGTCGTCAGGAGTCCTGACAGAACCCGGATATGGCAGAAAATGCATATTTTTGGGGAAAAATCTTTGCTAAAAAAAGGGAATAAGCGGTAGAAAATGGATGGGATGGATGGGTATTAAAATTTTTAAAAAACGGATTTGCTTCAGAAACACAATACTGGTGCTGTAGTTGTAGGAGATGTCTCAAAACGTCATCAGGAGTCCCGACAGAACCCGAAAATGGCAGAAAATGCATATTTTTGAAAAACTTTTTTTCGCTAAAATTTCGTAAGGGGGGACCCTTATGCAAAAATCCAAAAAAAATGTATTTACTTCAGCAGCACAATACAGGTGCTGCAGCTGTAGGATATGTTTCAAAATGTCGTCAGGAGTCCCGACAGAACCCGAAAATGGCAGAAAATGCATTTTTTGGGGGAAAAGTCTTCGCTAAAAAAAGGTATTAAAATTTCTAAAAAACGGATTTGCTTCAGAAACACAATACTGGTGCTGTAGTTGTAGGAGATGTCTCAAAACGTCATCAGGAGTTCCGACAGAACCTGAAAATGGCAGAAAATGCACATTTTGGAAAAACTTTTTTTCGCTAAAATTTCGTAAGGGGGGACCCTTAGGCAAAAATCCAAAAAAATGTATTTACTTCGGCAGCACAATACAGGTGTTGCAGCTGTAGGAAATGTTTCAAAATGTCGTCAGGAGTCCTGACAGAACCCGGAAATGGCAGAAAATGCATATTTTGGGGGAAAAATCTTTGCTAAAAAGGTATTAAAATTTTTAAAAAACGGATTTGCTTCAGAAACACAATACTGGTGCTGTAGTTGTAGGAGATGTCTCAAAACGTCATCAGGAGTCCCGACAGAACCCGAAAATGGCAGAAAATGCATATTTTTGAAAAACTTTTTTTCGCTAAAATTTCGTAAGGGGGGACCCTTATGCAAAAATCCAAAAAAATGTATTTACTTCAGCAGCACAATACAGGTGCTGCAGCTGTAGGAAATGTTTCAAAATGTCGTCAGGAGTCCCGACAGAACCCGAAAATGGCAGAAAATGCATTTTTTGGGGGAAAAATCTTCGCTAAAAAAAGGTATTAAAATTTTTAAAAAACGGATTTGCTTCAGAAACACAATACTGGTGCTGTAGTTGTAGGAGATGTCTCAAAACGTCATCAGGAGTTCCGACAGAACCCGAAAATGGCAGAAAATGCACATTTTGGAAAAACTTTTTTTCGCTAAAATTTCGTAAGGGGGGACCCTTGGGCAAAAATCCAAAAAAATGTATTTACTTCGGCAGCACAATACAGGTGTTGCAGCTGTAGGAAATGTTTCAAAATGTCGTCAGGAGTCCTGACAGAACCCGGAAATGGCAGAAAATGCATATTTTTGGGGAAAAATCTTTGCTAAAAAAGGTACTAAAATTTTTAAAAAACGGATTTGCTTCAGAAACACAATACTGGTGCTGTAGTTGTAGGAGATGTCTCAAAACGTCATCAGGAGTCCCGACAGAACCCGAAAAGGGCAGAAAATACATATTTTTGAAAAACGTTTTTTCGCTAAAATTTCGTAAGGGGGGACCCTTATGCAAAAATCCCAAAAAATGTATTTACTTCGGCAGCACAATACTGGTGCTGTAGTTGTAGGAGATGTCTCAAAACGTCATCAGGAGTTCCGACAGAACCCGAAAATGGCAGAAAATGCACATTTTGGAAAAACTTTTTTTCGCTAAAATTTCGTAAGGGGGGACCCTTATGCAAAAATCCAAAAAAATGTATTTACTTCGGCAGCACAATACAGGTGCTGCAGCTGTAGGAAGTGTTTCAAAATGTCGTCAGGAGTCCCGACAGAACCCGAAAATGGCAGAAAATGCATATTTTTGGGGAAAAATCTTTGCTAAAAAAGGTATTAAAATTTTTAAAAAACGGATTTGCTTCAGAAACACAATACTGGTGCTGTAGTTGTAGGAGATGTCTCAAAACGTCATCAGGAGTCCCGACAGAACCCGAAAATGGCAGAAAATGCATTTTTGGGGGGAAAAATCTTCGCTAAAAAAAGGTACTAAAATTTTTAAAAGACGGATTTGCTTCAGAAACACAATACTGGTGCTGTAGTTGTAGGAGATGTCTCAAAACGTCATCAGGAGTTCCGACAGAACCCGAAAATGGCAGAAAATGCACATTTAGGAAAAACTTTTTTTCGCTAAAATTTCGTAAGGGGGGACCCTTATGCAAAAATCCAAAAAAAAGTATTTACTTCGGCAGCACAATACAGGTGCTGCAGCTGTAGGAAATGTTTCAAAATGTCGTCAGGAGTCCCGACAGAACCCGAAAATGGCAGAAAATGCATTTTTGGGGGGAAAAATCTTCGCTAAAAAAAGGTACTAAAATTTTTAAAAAACGGATTTGCTTCAGAAACACAATACTGGTGCTGTAGTTGTAGGAGATGTCTCAAAACGTCATCAGGAGTTCCGACAGAACCCGAAAATGGCAGAAAATGCACATTTTGGAAAAACTTTTTTTCGCTAAAATTTCGTAAGGGGGGGACCCTTATGCAAAAATCCAAAAAAATGTATTTACTTCGGCAGCACAATACAGGTGCTGCAGCTGTAGGAAATGTTTCAAAATGTCGTCAGGAGTCCCGACAGAACCCGAAAATGGCAGAAAATGCATTTTTTGGGGGAAAAATCTTCGCTAAAAAAAGGTATTAAAATTTTTAAAAAATGGATTTGCTTCAGAAACACAATACTGGTGCTGTAGTTGTAGGAGATGTCTCAAAACGTCATCAGGAGTTCCGACAGAACCCAAAAATGGCAGAAAATGCACATTTTTGAAAAACTTTTTTTCGCTAAAATTTCGTAAGGGGGGACCCTTATGCAAAAATCCCAAAAAATGTATTTACTTCGGCAGCACAATACAGGTGCTGCAGCTGTAGGAAATGTTTCAAAATGTCGTCAGGAGTCCCGACAGAACCCGAAAATGGCAGAAAATGCATTTTTTGGGGGAAAAATCTTCGCTAAAAAAAGGTATTAAAATTTTTAAAAAACGGATTTGCTTCAGAAACACAATACTGGTGCTGTAGTTGTAGGAGATGTCTCAAAACGTCATCAGGAGTCCCGACAGAACCCGAAAATGGCAGAAAATGCATATTTTTGAAAAACTTTTTTTCGCCAAAATTTCGTAAGGGGGGACCCTTATGCAAAAATCCAAAAAAATGTATTTACTTCGGCAGCACAATACAGGTGCTGCAGCTGTAGGAAATGTTTCAAAATGTCGTCAGGGGTCCCGACAGAACCCGAAAATGGCAGAAAATGCATAATTTTGGGGAAAAATCTTTGCTAAAAAAGGTATTAAAATTTTTAAAAAACGGATTTGCTTCAGAAACACAATACTGGTGCTGTAGTTGTAGGAGATGTCTCAAAACGTCATCAGGAGTCCCGACAGAACCCGAAAATGGCAGAAAATGCATATTTTTGAAAAACTTTTTTTCGCTAAAATTTCGTAAGGGGGGACCCTTATGCAAAAATCCAAAAAAATGTATTTACTTCAGCAGCACAATACAAGTGCTGCAGCTGTAGGAAATGTTTCAAAATGTCGTCAGGAGTCCCGACAGAACCCGAAAATGGCAGAAAATGCATTTTTGGGGGGAAAAATATTCGCTAAAAAAAGGTATTAAAATTTTTCAAAAAACGGATTTGCTTCAGAAACACAATACTGGTGCTGTAGTTGTAGGAGATGTCTCAAAACGTCATCAGGAGTTCCGACAGAACCCGAAAATGGCAGAAAATGCACATTTTTGAAAAACTTTTTTTCGCTAAAATTTCGTAAGGGGGTACCCTTATGCAAAAATCCAAAAAAATGTATTTACTTCGGCAGCACAATACAGGTGCTGCAGCTGTAGGAAATGTTTCAAAATGTCGTCAGGAGTCCCGACAGAACCCGAAAATGGCAGAAAATGCATATTTTTGGGGAAAAATCTTTGCTAAAAAAGGTATTAAAATTTTTAAAAAACGGATTTGCTTCAGAAACACAATACTGGTGCTGTAGTTGTAGGAGATGTCTCAAAACGTCATCAGGAGTCCCGACAGAACCCGAAAATGGCAGAAAATGCATATTTTTGAAAAACTTTTTTTCGCAAAAATTTCGTAAGGGGGGACCCTTATGCAAAAATTCAAAAAAATGTATTTACTTCAGCAGCACAATACAGGTGCTGCAGCTGTAGGATATGTTTCAAAATGTCGTCAGGAGTCCCGACAGAACCCGAAAATGGCAGAAAATGCATTTTTGGGGGAAAAATCTTCGCTAAAAAAAGGTATTAAAATTTTTAAAAAACGGATTTGCTTCAGAAACACAATACTGGTGCTGTAGTTGTAGGAGATGTCTCAAAACGTCATCAGGAGTTCCGACAGAACCCGAAAATGGCAGAAAATGCACATTTTGGAAAAACTTTTTTTCGCTAAAATTTCGTAAGGGGGGACCCTTATGCAAAAATCCAAAAAAATGTATTTACTTCGGCAGCACAATACAGGTGCTGCAGCTGTAGGAAATGTTTCAAAATGTCGTCAGGAGTCCCGACAGAACCCGAAAATGGCAGAAAATGCATTTTTTGGGGGAAAAATCTTCGCTAAAAAAAGGTATTAAAATTTTTAAAAAACGGATTTGCTTCAGAAACACAATACTGGTGCTGTAGTTGTAGGAGATGTCTCAAAACGTCATCAGGAGTTCCGACAGAACCCGAAAATGGCAGAAAATGCACATTTTTGAAAAACTTTTTTTCGCTAAAATTTCGTAAGGGGGGACCCTTATGCAAAAATCCCAAAAAATGTATTTACTTCGGCAGCACAATACAGGTGTTGCAGCTGTAGGAAATGTTTCAAAATGTCGTCAGGAGTCCCGACAGAACCCGGAAATGGCATAAAATGCATATTTTTGGGGAAAAATCTTTGCTAAAAAAGGTATTAAAATTTTTAAAAAACGGATTTGCTTCAGAAACACAATACTGGTGCTGTAGTTGTAGGAGATGTCTCAAAACGTCATCAGGAGTCCCGACAGAACCCGAAAATGGCAGAAAATGCATATTTTTGAAAAACTTTTTTTCGCTAAAATTTCGTAAGGGGGGACCCTTATGCAAAAATCCAAAAAAATGTATTTACTTCAGCAGCACAATACAGGTGCTGCAGCTGTAGGATATGTTTCAAAATGTCGTCAGGAGTCCCGACAGAACCCGAAAATGGCAGAAAATGCATTTTTGGGGGGAAAAATCTTCACTAAAAAAAGGTATTAAAATTTTTAAAAAACGGATTTGCTTCAGAAACACAATACTGGTGCTGTAGTTGTAGGAGATGTCTCAAAACGTCATCAGGAGTCCCGACAGAACCCGAAAATGGCAGAAAATGCATATTTTTGAAAAACTTTTTTTCGCTAAAATTTCGTAAGGGGGGACCCTTATGCAAAAATCCAAAAAAATGTATTTACTTCGGCAGCACAATACAGGTGCTGCAGCTGTAGGAAATGTTTCAAAATGTCGTCAGGAGTCCCGACAGAACCCGGAAATGGCATAAAATGCATATTTTTGGGGAAAAATCTTTGCTAAAAAAGGTATTAAAATTTTTAAAAAACGGATTTGCTTCAGAAACACAATACTGGTGCTGTAGTTGTAGGAGATGTCTCAAAACGTCATCAGGAGTCCCGACAGAACCCGAAAATGGCAGAAAATGCATATTTTTGAAAAACTTTTTTTCGCTAAAATTTCGTAAGGGGGGACCCTTATGCAAAAATCCAAAAAAATGTATTTACTTCAGCAGCACAATACAGGTGCTGCAGCTGTAGGATATGTTTCAAAATGTCGTCA
>NC_084634.1:11727908-11750408 GCF_033978795.1 Nerophis ophidion | reverse complement strand
CAGCAAAATAAACAAGTTGAAAAACTTATTCGGGTGTTACCATTCAGTGGTCAATTGTACGGAATATGTACTGTACTGTGCAATCTACTAATAAAAGTTTCAATCAATAAATTAATCAATCAATCAACCAATCAATCAGTCAATCAATCAATCAATCAATCTCCTCCGAAAACATATGTACACTCTCACATTCCACAAACAGATGATTGACGTCCTCTACATCTCCACATATATCAATCAATCAATCAATAATGATTATTTATATAGCCCTAAATCACTAGTGTCTCAAAGGGCTGCACAAACCACAACACAAACCACAACGACATCCTCTGTATATGACAGCCATCGACCTCCATGTTAGATTTAAGTTTTGTTTTTTTAATAATTTGAAGGTTGTATTCCATTGATAATTTTAAATGGTATTTCTTTAATTTTGGGAAGAATTGGAAACACTTAATATTTCATACTTCACTTCCTCTCGCAGCTTAAGTATCCATCCATCCATCCATTTCTACCGCTTATTCCCTTTTGGGGTCGCGGGGGGGCGCTGGCGCCTATCTCAGCTACAATCGGGCAGAAGGCGGGGTACACCCTGGACAAGTCGCCACCTCATCATTTCAATTATTTAAAGAAATATACTTTTAAATAAACAAAGTATCATTTTAATTATTTAAAGAAATATACTTTTAAATAAACAAAGTATTTTTTTTTTTCAAGACATTTTCACCTGACTTGTTTGATTGAAACATCAAGAGTTGCAAGGCTGCTTTAGTCCTGTGTATGCTGGATGAATACAACCTTTTTCATAAAAGTTATTTTGAGCATGTAATCAATGATGGTGCTTAATAAAATATGGAAATGTAAGTTATTGCATTTGTTCACGACATAACTATTCACAGGAATTGTTGAAGTATATGTTTATCCATTAAGGCAGCGTTTTTCAACCTTATTTTAACCAGGGCACATTGTTACAAAGCAATGAGCTACCTGCTGCCATCTACTGGTACAGAATAGTATTACAACGTTACTCTGCTGCTCTCCAAACATCACAGACACTCTACAACAGCACATAATCTATATACATAGAAAAATACAACTCTGTAGGTATTTGGGTTGTCAGATATTTTATGGACAGTTTGTTTACGTATGAAAAAATGTATGAAAAGTATCAATGTTGTCGTTCAAAAAAATCCTGTATCAAAAGTTCACCAAAACAATACCTTTATCCTTAAAATATACGGTGACTCAGAATGTTTTATATTCAAGTACTCCCCCTTTTCTGAGAAACCTTAATATTGAATATGTTCATTTCTGTGATAAAAAATGATCAAACAAATATATGGTGGCAGTTTTAGTGAAATAATATTTTCCGGGCACAGTTCATAGACAAAATATAATGAAGGAATTTACAAAAAATTGAGCGAAGAAAAATAAGGACAAGATACATTACATACCCAATTCTTCCCAAAATTAAAGAAACAATTTAAAATTATTCTTGGAATATACCCTTCAAAATATGTATATATTTTTGATTTATTTATTTATTTCACTAACTGCTTCTGTACTATAAATTGTACCCTCATATTTGTTCGTATCGTATTCGTTGATGTTGCTCTATTTTTTGTTGTTGTTTTTGTCTCTCTGTCTTATCCCCCTATTGTCCCCACAATTTCCTCCTGTGTCTTCCTTTTTTTTTTATCTTTCTATCCTCTCCTGCTTTGGCCCAGCTGAACCAAATGATAATATACAGTGGGGCAAAAAAAGTATTTATTCAGCCACCGATTGTGCAAGTTCTCCCACTTAAAATGATGACAGAGGTCTGTAATTTTCATCATAGGTACACTTCAACTGTGAGAGACAGAATGTGAAAAAAAATCCAGGAATTCACATTGTAGGAATTTTAAAGAATTTATTTGTAAATTACGGTGGAAAATAAGTATTTGGTCAACCATTCAAAGCTCTCACTGATGGAAGGAGGTTTTGGCTCCAAATCTCACGATACATGGCCCCATTCATTCTTTCCTTAACGCGGATTAATCGTCCTGTCCCCTTAGCAGAAAAACAGCCCCAAAGCATGATGTTTCCACCCCCATGCTTCACAGTAGGTATGGTGTTCTTGGGATGCAACTCAGTATTCTTCTTCCTCCAAACACGACGAGTTGAGTTTATACCAAAAGGTTCTATTTTGGTTTCATCTGACCACATGACATTCTCCCAATCCTCTGCTGTATCATCCATGTATCCATTTTGGTAAGAACTCAACTTGTCGTGTTTGGAGGAAAAAGAATACTGAGTTGCATCCCAAGAACACCATACCTACTGTGAAGCATGGGGGTGGAAACATCATGCTTTGGGGCGTTTTTTCTGCTAAGGGGACCGGACGATTGATCCGTGTTAAGGAAAGAATTAATGGGGCCATGTATCGTGAGATTTTAAGCCAAAACCTCCTTCCATCAGTGAGAGCTTTGAATGGTTGACCAAATACTTATTTTCCACCATAATTTACAAATAAATTCTTTAAAATTCCTACAATGTGAATTCCTGGATTTTTTTTCACATTCTGTCTCTCACAGTTGAAGTGTACCTATGATGAAAATTACAGACCTCTGTCATCATTTTAAATGGGAGAACGTACACAATCGGTGGCTGACTAAATACTTTTTTTGCCCCACTGTATATTATCATTTGGTTCAGCTGGGCCAAAGCAGGAGAGGATAGAAAGATAAAAAAAAGGAAGACAGAGGAGAGTCAAATACAAATACGGCAACAAGAAATTATCCCACACTTCTCTTTCGTAAAGTAAATTTGTACAGCGGATATGGGCATCTTATTCCACATTATGATTTGCCTGAGAAGCTGGACAGGACAAAAAAAAATAAAAAAAAAAATATATATATATATATATATATATATATAACATATCCGACACGTACGTAGGATTAACCGAAGGAGCGTTCAAAACAAGATGGAATAATCACAACGCCTCCTTTAGAAACCAGGCGTTGCGGAATTCTACAGAACTCAGCAAGCACATTTGGAACCTCAAAGACAATGATGTTGAATATTCAATAACATGGAAAATTCTTGCATCCAGCACACCTTACAACAGTGGTAATAAAAGATGCAACCTATGCTTGAAAGAAAAAATGTTTATTATACATCATCCAGATCTATCATCCCTCAACAAGCGCAGTGAAATCATTTCAACATGCCGCCACAGACGGAAACACCTCCTAGGTAACACATGAGCCAATCACCACACCCTACGCCTGCCTGTACCCACCCACTCTGTGCCCTATATAAACCTTTGTATGTGAATGCTTCCATTAAAATCTCCTGATGATTGAGGGAACCCCTCATGAAACAGTTCTGTAGAGACGAAGTAGTCTTGTGATTTTTCCCACACCTACACACACACACATATATATATATATATATATATATGTATATATATATATATATATATATATATATATATATATATATATATATATATATATATACATATACATATACTCCGGCTTCCTCCCACTTCCAAAGACATGCACCTGGGGATAGGTTGATTGGCAACACTAAATTGGCCCTAGTGTGTGAATGTGAGTGTGAATGTTGTCTGTCTATCTGTGTTGGCCCTGCGATGAGGTGGCGACTTGTCCAGGGTGTACCCTGCCTTCCGCCCGATTGTAGGTGAGATAGGCGCCAGCACCCCCCGCGACCCCGAAAGGGAATAGGCGGTAGAAAATGGATGGATGGATATATATATGTATATATATATATATATATATATATATATATACACTAAATTGACATGGAGGTTGATGGCTCTCATATATGTGGAGCTGTAGAGGATGTCAATCATCTTTTTTTGTGTAATGTGAGAGTGTACATGTGTTTTGGAAGGAGATTAGTGTTTGGTTTAAAAACAAGGGTGTGAAGATGTCCCCAATTTGAAATAGAATAGATAAAATTTGGCGTATGTATAAATGATAATAACATAGAAATGCTTATCAATATTATTATGCTTCAAGCTAATTTTTTATACATTATTGTATATTACTGAAAGTAAAACCTATATTTTCCCATTGGCTTAATGCTTTTAAATGAACAATAACATTGGAATTTGATTAAGAGTACAAAAAGCCCTTCAAATTGATATCTTGGTTAAAAACATTTCAAATTATTTATATAGCACTTCTTGTCTTTTTTATTTTGTCTTTTTATTTTTTTTCATATTTTTTTAGTATCATTACTCTCTGTTTTTGCTTTTGATTTTTTTGTTGTTGTTGAAAATGCCTTACCCTTTGTGTGAATTTTCAAATGTATGTTGGTTGGTCAATAAAAAATAAATAAATAAATACATTTAAAAAAAACTCTATAACGGCACATTGTTTGCGGATTATAATTATTGGTCTGCAAAAAAATATTTTTCCGACCAATTAGGTGAAATTGCATAATTTTCCACGGCACACCAAACATTATCTCACGGTGCACTACTAGTGTGATTAGGGAGCAAATCGGAAACAGGACATACGTCACCGGAAGTGTGTCGCCACAGACGACGGACCCTTCTCGCCGCGACACACACTGCGTAGTGTCGCTCATCTGTGTGTTTCTATTTTATTACACTCACGGAGAGACAAGAACACTGAAGAATCATGGCTATGCAAGCAGCGAAACGCGCTAATGTAAGTACATTACGACGTGTAAGTACATTGTGTTATAGCGCTTTGAATCTGTCAGCTAAGTCGAGCACTTACCATTAGCATCCAGTGTTAGCCGACCAGCTAACTAACCAGCGGAATAATGACCTTATATGTTTTAGTTTATTCATATAATAATGGCGAAGTCTAACAAAAAATGACACTGCTCATTCGGCACCGTAGCAATAAGAAAAACTGTCACTGTTTGGGAATTAATAACATCATAGCACCCCACCGCGACTCCAAAAGGGACAAGCGGTAGTAAATTGGATGGATGTTTTCTCGCTCGCCATTGCACTGTTTACTTGATGTAAATAATGATGTATCTTTATTATTATCCATCCATCCATTTGCTTCCGCTTATCCGAGGTCGGGTCGCGGGGGCAGCAGCCTAAGCAGAGAAGCCCTGACTTAAAGGCCTACTGAAATGAGATTTTCTTATTTAAACAGGAATAGCAGGACTATTCTATGTGTCATAGTTGATCATTTCGCGATATTGCCATATTTTTGCTGAAAGGATTTAGTAGAGAAAATCGATGATAAAGTTAGCCCATTTTGGTACTTCCTGAAAAAGCCTCGCGTTTACTGGAAGTCGCAGACGAAGACGTCACATGTTGATGGTCCCTCATATATTCTCATTGATTTTAATGAGCGCCTCCTACAAAGACAGTGTTGTGGTATTTCAATTAACTGGAATTCAGTGTGCTGTGGGGCCCTATTGTAATGAATCACACCTGAGACATAAAAAATAATCAAATGTTTATTGGACACAGAAGTACACAATGTGATAAAGAACTTTTGACAACAATCAATCTAGGGATTTAGATATCTGGTCAGGACACTCACTCTTTTAGGATAGGCTAGGTCTTTATTGTCATTGCACAAGTACAACGAAACTTTGTTTTCAGCACAAACCTGTTCAAGATTAGACAAACAAACTGTGTAGAGGGTTACAGAACAAGAACGCTGATGGGTCGGCATAAGGCGCCCCGTAAAAGATGGGAAAAAGTTAAACGCTGGGGAAGGATGAGTAAAAAAATACAATCCAGACTGGGCTCCTACAAATAAATGTAGGAGCCCAGTCTGGAGTGGGAAAAAACCTCCATAGCAAAGCACATATACATATTAAAACATACATCTCGAGATATCTAGCAACAGAGCGAAGGTAGTTCAAGGTCATGGTGGTAGGTCGCAGCTCTCAGGCGCTGACCATCCATTCATAACCCCTATGGGATTTGCGTCGAGGGCGTTGGGTTGGGGGCGAATGGGGTATGTATGCGAGGCGTATATTTTTGTGAGTGTGTGTGTGCAAGCCCGTAGTGTGTCTCTGTTCCGCGGCCTTGATGTATTGCAGTTGCTAGTCCAAAGTCAACAACAACAGGTGTGTGTCCATGAAAGAAAAGAAGGTAGTTTGTTGTGTCTTCGCTGCGCTGTCCTTCAGGAGAGTCTCCAAGCCAGGGAAACAATTCAAGTTAGAATGATTTTTATGCGGGTGAAAATAAAATTTGCTTTTCACTCTAAATTGTCTTTTGCCTTCACCTTCATTGTCCGTTTGTTTTTGGTGACTTTATATACTCTGGACGTAGACGTTGAGTCCAGGACATACATGGCGGACTATAACTGATACAGTCTGCTTTGCCAGTCCAAAAGCATTCACTGTTTTCGGTAGTCTTCCTTCGACAGCCAGGTAATACAAAGTACACGCTACGTTTTTAATCACATCCACGGTAGCCCGCATTCTCGTAGTCTGTCTTTCGACAAATGGACAAAGGTTTTTCGCTAAGTATAATCACAGCTGACCTGGACATTGTAAGGTTCCCTTGGCTTCTGAGAAGTGTTGTATCCCAAATAAATGCAATCACTTTCCCTTAAGGCAGGGGTGGGCATTACGTCGATCGCGATCGACTTGTCGATTTCGGAGGGTGTGTCAGTCGATCTCAAGCCAGGCATTAAAAAATATACATAAAAATGAGCAATCATCAATCATACCAAGACTTCACTTTCGTCAGTTGTTTGACATTCTCGGCACCCGAGGATCTTGTGAGATGACGCTGGCTGCTGCGAGCTCATATTTAAGAAAAAAAATCACTAACAGGGCGGACGCAGAGAAACACATTTTATTTCTAGAGACTCCGTACCTACTGTCAGAACTCTAAAGACCGACTGCACAGTTCCTGTCGTCACCATAAAAGACCAGTTTCATCCTGCCTGTGCTAACAAAATAAGAGTCTCAGAAAGCTAGCGTGCACAAGCTAGCAAGCTACGGAGTTTGATGCCAATGTATTTCTCCCCCGCCCTCAGCGACCGCTTTCTCACTTGCTTGCCCACCCGCACACTCACTGACGTCACTCACCTGCTGCCAGACATTAAAGGGCCACACACATATGCTACTCTCATAACAAAGTGTTTAAAAACGAGTATGCAAGTTGGACAAATGAGATGCCAAATCCAACCACTTTCATGCGGTATTGGACAGAAAGGAGGACTTTTTTTTTTCCTCCATTTGAAAATGCGGACGTTATCAGCACCACTGTCTAATTCCAATCAATGCAAGTCATCAGAATCAAATACACCAACTTATATTCTTGTCTTCATGAAAGAAAGGAATCTATGTGTGTTAAACATGCTTGTATTATCATTAAACACCATTAACTTGTTAACAAAAATGTCTATTTCATAAATAAATAAATATAAATTATAAATAGGAATGAGGTAGATCTCCTCGACTTGGTCAATTGAAAAGTAGCTCACCTGCAGAAAAAGTGTGAGCGCCCCTGCCTTAAGGTATTCAGGTGTGATTTCCACAAGCGCCTGTACAGACGGAAGGAGAAACACGGGCATGTCTGGATGACTCGCTTTCATATTTCCAGTGGTTACGAAAGCGTTACGAAAGCGCTTTATTATGAAGCTAGCAGTGGCGCGTTCTTTCTGGCGTCACTTCCTCTCCGAACTCACTTTGTAAACCATCAATGAGTCCATACAAAGCTAAGAGCCGGAGATTCGAGAAATACACGGCGCACTTACCCCTGTAAAATATGGTCCGAGGGGGGGGACCTTAAAGGCTGGTTTAGTGTGACTGAAACTGGGCTTTTTCTAAATGATTATTCGTTTAAGGGAGTTATCCGGTTTAGTGTAGACATGGAACTAAAACAGAGTTCTCCATACTCTCGCTATACACAAGTCTGTCCAGAACGACTGTTCCACTCTAGGAATACCTCGGAAAAAGAGGTCGGCAGTGGACTAAATATTAATCCTGAAAGAAGAAGTATTGCGACGTATATATATTGCCATGTTTACATTCACCCTATATATGTATATACAGTGGGGCAAACAAGTATTTAGTCAGCCACCGATTGTGCAAGTTCTCCCACTTAAAATGATGACAGAGGTCTGTAATTTTCATCATAGGTACACTTCAACTGTGAGAGACAGAATGTGGAAAAAGAAATCCAGGAATTTACATTGTAGGAATTTTAAAGAATTTATTTGTAAATTATGGTGGAAAATAAGTATTTTACAAGTTTATTCACAATACCATATAACAATTACAATAGTGGTGAATGTCATCATTTAAAGATGTTGGTACGTGAAAGGGTCCCCCAAATAAGCTAGAAGAAGCTTTTAACAGGGGGTCCAAAGGACAATATATACATGGAAAGATTAAACATTGTAGCAAGCACAGCAACAATAAACCAAAACAAAACAACAACGCTATTTGATAAACACAAGATAATAGTACTAAAGCAAGCATACACATTCATACAACCATGCAAAACCCAACAGTAGTCTACCCCACATGAGGCATTAAAGATATGTGGTTAATAGGTAAGTTTTCAGTTTCTTTTTGAAGTTGGAGAATGGATACAGCATCTTGAGGCTCTCATTAAGCTGGTTCCAAGTCTTTGGTCCCCTGCATCAGACACTGCGAGCAGTACAAGCCAGTAAACGATGTTTACCTGTTATCAGATCTAAGTTACGAGTGTTGTGGGCATGCTGAGGATGGTAGATAGGAACCAAGCTACAGAGCCTAAGATTCAGCCTGTAAATGACTTGATAGGTTAAATAAGCATTTTGATAAATATTGAACTGATATTTATGAAATTGATGATGAGTGGGGGCATTAAACTTGGACCATGACAGGGCCCGTTTAATTTTCTTTTGCATGGATTCTAATTTGTGAAGGTAGGTAGGAAAGATGTTACACCAGATGATATTACAGTAGTTTAGATGTGGTTCAAAGAGAGTTTTGTATAAGGTAAGTAGAGCATAAAGAGGAAGATAATGACGAAGGTGAAAGAACAGGCCAACATATTTAGATCATTTGTGGAGTTTATACCAAAAAGTTCTATTTTAGTTTCATCTGACCACATGACATTCTCCCAATCCTCTGCTGTATCATCCATGTGTCCATTTTGGTGTAAACTCAAATCGTCGTGTTTGGAGGAAGAAAAATACTTAGTTGCATCCCAAGAACACCTTACCTACTGTGAAGCATGGGGGTGGAAACATCATGCTTTGGGGCTGTTTTTCTGCTAAGGGGACAGGACGATTGATCCGTGTTAAGGAAAGAATGATGGGGCCATGTATCGTGAGATTTTGAGCCAAAACCTCCTTCCATCAGTGAGAGCTTTGAATGGTTGAGCACCATAATTTACAAATAAATTCTTTAAAATTCCTACTATGTGAATTCCTGGATTTTTTTTCACATTCTGTCTCTCACAGTTGAAGTGTACCTATGATGAAAATTACAGACCTCTGTCATCATTTTAAGTGGGAGAACTTGCACAATCGGTGGCTGACTAAATACCGTTTTGCCCCACTGTATGTATTATATATATATATATATATATATATATATATATATATATATATATATATATATATATATATATATATATATATTTGTATATATATATATATAATATAGCCATGTTGACATTCACCTTGAGGTGTTTTATTCTGTGATGCAGCTTTTGCATCTGATTTTGCATCTTGTTCTCTGCGCAGATCCGACTGCCGCCGGAGGTGAACAGGATTCTTTACATCAGGAACCTTCCCTATAAGATCACAGCGGAGGAAATGTACGACATCTTCGGGAAATATGGACCAATACGTCAGATCAGAACGTGAGTTTTGATGGAATATTATTGCTGGATTACATTGTGGATATTATACTCATGCACATTTATTATTATCGTACTTAAAGCTATTAGAATCTAAAGCTGGTAAATAAATTGGCTGTACTTCAGTAGCCATACTAATATTATTTGAACAACTAACTAAATTATCTTGTTCTTTGTCTTTTCAGAGGAAACACGCCTGAGTCAAGAGGAACAGCTTATGTGGTTTATGAAGATATTTTTGATGCCAAAAATGCCTGCGATCATCTTTCAGGCTTCAATGTCTGCAACCGTTACCTGGTGGTCCTCTACTATAACGCAAACAGGGTACACAACAATCGCATTGTTTTACTTTTAGGGTACACACCAACGGTATTGTTTTACTTTTAGGGTACACAACAAAGGCATTGTTTTACTTTTAGGGTACACAACGGCATTGTTTTACTTTTAGGGTACACAACAGCTGTATTGTTTTACTTTTGGGGTATATAACCACTGCTATGTTTAGTTTTAGGGTACATAACCACTACTATATTTTTTAGTTTTAGGTTAAATAACCACTGCTATGCTTATTTGTTTTAGAGTACATAACCACTACTATGAATGTTACTTTTAGGTACATAACCACTGCTATGTTAGTATTTTTAGGGTACATATACCCTATGTTTATTTGTTTTAGGGTACATAAACACTACTATACAGTATATGTTAGTTTTAGGTTAAATAACGACTGCTATGTTTATTAGTTTTAGGGTACATAACCACTACTATATTTGTTAGTTTTAGTTTAAATAACCACTGCTATGCTTATTTGTTTTAGAGTACATAACCACTACTATGAATGTTACTTTTAGGGTACATAACCACTGCTATGTTAGTATTTTTAGGGTACATATACCCTATGTTTATTTGTTTTAGGGTACATAAACACTACTATACAGTATATGTTAGTTTTAGGTTAAATAACGACTGCTATGTTTATTAGTTTTAGGGTACATAACCACTATTATATTTGTTAGTTTTAGTTTAAATAACCACTGCTATGCTTATTTGTTTTAGAGTACATAACCACTACTATGAATGTTACTTTTAGGGTACATAACCACTGCTATGTTAGTATTTTTAGGGTACATATACCCTATGTTTATTTGTTTTAGGGTACATAAACACTACTATACAGTATATGTTAGTTTTAGGGTAAATAACCCCTGCTATGTGTATTAGTTTTAGGGTACATAAACACTGCTATGTTTTAGTTTTAGGGTACATAACTCCTGCTATGTTTGTACGTTTTAGGGTACATAACCACTACTATATTTGTTCATTTTAGGGTAAATAACCACTGCTATGTTAACCAGTTTTAGGGTACATAACCCCTGCTATGTTTATACGTTTTAGGGTACATAACCACTACTATATTTGTTAATTTTAGGGTAGATAACCACTGCTATGTTAACCAGTTTTAGGGTACATAACCCCTGTTATGTTAATTAGTTTTGGGGTACATAACCACTACTATTTTTGTTAGTTTTAGGTTACATAACCCCTGCTATGTTTATTAATTTTAGGGTACATAACCACTACTATATTTGTTAGTATCGGGGTACATAACCACTACTATATTTGTTAGTTTTAGGGTACATAACCACTACTATTTGTTAATTTTAGGGTACACAACCACTGCTGTGCTTATTAGTTTTAGGGTACATAAACACAGCTGTGCTTATTAGTTTTAAGGTACACAACCACTGCTGTGCTTATTAGTTTTAGGGTACATAAACACTGCTGTGCTTATTAGTTTTAGGGTACATAACCCCTGCTATACATAAACTCTGCCTTGTCTGTTAGTGGTAGGGTACATAACCACTGCTATCTTTGTTAGTTTTAGGGTACACAACCACTACTATATTTGTTAGTTTTAGGGTACATAACCACCACTATCTTTATTAGTTTCAGGGTCCATAACCACTGCTTTGGTTGTTAGTTTTAGGGTACATAACCACTACTATTTGTTAATTTTAGGGTATAAAACCACTGCTATAGTTATTAGTTTTAGGGTACACAACCACTGCTGTGCTTATTAGCTTTAGGGTACATAAACACTGCTGTGCTTATTAGTTTTAGGGTACATAAACACTCCTAGGTTAATTAGTTTTAGGGTACATAAACACTCCTAGGTTCATTAGTTTTAGGGTACATAAACACTCCTAGCTTAATTAGTTTTAGGGTACATAACCCCTGCTATATTTGTTAGTTTTAGAGTACATAAACTCCGCCTTGTCTGTTAGTGGTAGGGTACATAACCACTGCTATCATTGTTTTAGGGTACATAACCACTACTATATTTGTTAATTTTAGGGTACATAACCACCGCTATCTTTATTAGTTTCAGGGTCCATAACCACTGCTTTGGTTGTTAGTTTTAGGGTACAAAACACTGCTAGGTCTGTTAGTTCGAGGGTACATAACCACTGCTATGTTGGTTAGTTTTTAATTTCCAAGTGGTTTATTTTCATGGTTCTATGGTTTTGGGTGTGTTGGTCCACTGAGTTGTATCAAAGTAGATGTTGGCGATACAGAAAATAATCCTGACCATAGTCTCAGCATCAATGTTTCAAAGTGTCCTCAAATATTCCATTCAGGATTTGATGTATTTGACTTGTCTTGTTTTTCTCTGCAGGCGTTCCAGAAAATGGACACAAAGAAGAAAGAAGAACAGCTGAGGCTGCTCAAAGAAAAATACGGGATCAACACAGATCCTCCAAAGTAACACCATCTGTTCTTTGTTGTTTTGTTCTGATGTCTCTGAAAACTATTCTTTTGATTTCCTTTGCTAAATTATGAGGACTCTGTGTCATTCAAATAAAATAAGTGCAAATGTCATAATTTATGTACAGAAAGACACTTTTCCCACAATTCTGTTTGTTTAATTTGCTACTTTGGTTTTGCAACATTAATCCTGTTTTTTTTTTCTACAGTCTTTCAAATTTAAAAAGCTTTTTACCTGAATACTCTTGTACTTTAAATAAATTTCCTAACTGAATACTTCCAACTCTTTTTTTTTTTTTTTTAATACACATTGTCCACCTCTTATTTTTGCAGATATTTTTCATGTGACAACACTGAAGCAATGCATTAACTTCTTCAGGCCCAAGCTGTTGTTTACATGGTTTTTTTTTTTCTTTCTTTGCTATTTGGGCTTATCTGACCCTAATTAGAATAAAAACTAAGAATCATCTTTTGAAATGAAGTAAGAAACGTGTACTTCATGTTTAGTGACATGCTAATTGTTACTTTTACACTTTTTTTTTTTTTCCAAATTCCATTGTATGTTATACTCTTTTGACACCACCAGATGGCAGTTTAAGTGTCCACATAAGCGGCCATAAGACCCCAATTCAGTAGTGTACACAATTTTGGAAACGAGCTAAAAGGTGCGGTCCACGCATGTGGCCACTAAGGCCTTTTTAAAGTAGTAAACATACTATTTCCGTTGTCTGCTGCGCCCCACAACGTGTTAATACTGTTGAGCATTGCACTTATTGCGCAACAGCTTGTAATATGCACTTAGTTGTCGTTTTCATTGACAAATTTGGAGATGTTGAAATCGCCTTGTAGAATCGCTAATGTAATCCGTAACACTTCAATAACTAAGTCAATCTGTATTAGCATTTAATTAGCACATTTTTTTCTGAAAAGGGTGCCGTACTTACATTACATTGAGTCAGTTACTTTGTTGGCATTTAAAAAATGGTAACGTTACCTTTGAGTCCGCTCTTAGTGCTGCTGGAGTGATCGCAAAGTGCGAAGAGTCAGCTAAAATACGGCTATTGTGTGCTTAGCTGTTGTGTAGCTGCTAGCTCCTACCATCCTATAGCCTTAGCATGTTTACCTTTATTAAATGACTTGTTTAAAACAGGAACGATATTGTTCAATGAGTATTATGCATGTTTAGCTTACGTGCTTTGGTGTGCTTAGCTGTTGTGTAGCTCCTAGCAGCCTACAGCCTAGCATTTTTGTAAATGACTTGTTTAAAACAGGAGCAATATTGCTCAATGATTACAATGCATGTTTAGCTTATGTGCTTTAGTGTGCTTAGCTGCTGTGTAGCTGTTAGCTCTTAGCAGTCTATAACCTAGCCTGTTTATTGTTTGTAAATAACTTGTTTAATATAGGAGCAATGTTGTTACCTATGTCAGGCTAATGTGCTTTAGTGTGCTTAGCTGTTGTGTAGCTAAAAGCAGCCTATAGCCTAGCACATTTACCTTCTGTTCAAGGACTATATTGCATGTCTAGCTTGTGTGCTTTAGTGTGATTAGCTGTTGTGTAGCTGCTACGTCCTAGCAGCCTATAGCCTAGCATGTTTATTGTTTATAAAGTACTTGTTTAATATAGGAGCACTGTTGTTACCTATGTCTAGCTTATGTGCTTTAGTGTGCTTGGCTGTTGTGTAGCTGCTAGCTCCAAGCAGCCTATTGCCTAGCACATTTAGCTTCTGTAAATGACTTGTTTACAACAGGAGCAATGTTGGTCAATGATTATTATGCATGTCTAGCTTGTGCGCTTTAGTGTGCTTAGCTGTTGTGTAGCTGCTAGCTCCAAGAAGCTTATAGCCTAGCAAGTTTACCTTCTGTAAATGACTTGTTTATACCAGGAGCAATATTGCTCAATGATTATGCATTTCTAGCTTATGTGCTTTAGTTTGCTTAGCTGTTGTGTAGCTGATAGCTCCTACCAGCCTATAGCCTTGCACAGGGGTCACCAAACTTTTTGAAACCAAGTGCTATTTCTTGGGTACTGATTAATGCGAAGGGCTACCAGTTTGATACACACTTAAATAAATTGCCATAAATAGCCAATTTGCTCAATTTACCTTTTAACTCTGTTATTATTAATAATTAATGATATTTATCTTTGTGGAAACACTGATCATCTTAATGATTTCTCACAATAAATATATATTTTTGATGACATGTTTTAAATAGGTTAAAATCCTATCTGCACTTTGTTAGAATATATAACAAATTGGACCAAGCTATATTTCTAACAAAGACAAATTATTTCTCCTAGATTTTCCAGAACAAAAATTTTAAAAGAAATTCAAAAGACTGTAAAATAAGATTTAAATTTGATTCTACAGATTGTCTAGATTTGCCAGAATAATTTTTTTTAATTTTACCAGTAAGCATAAGTTTGAAGAAATATTTCACAAATATTCTTCATCGAAAAAACAGAAGCTAAAATTAAGAATTAAATTAAAATGTATTTATTCTTTACAATAAAATAAAATAAAATAAACTGAACATTGATTTAAATTGTCAGGAAAGAAGAGAAAGGAATTTAAAAGGTAAAAAGGTATATGTATTTAAAAATCCCAATAATTTTTAAGGTTGTATTTTTTTCTCTAAAATTGTCTTTCTGAAAGTTATAAGAGGCGAAGTAAAAAAAAATAAATGAATTTATTTAAACAAGTGAAGACCAAGTCTTTAATATACTTTCTTGGATTTTCTAATTCTATTTGAGTTTTGTCTCTCTTAGAATTAAAAATGTCGAGCAAAGCGAGACCACGTTGCTAGTAAATAACTACAATTTAAAAAATTAAGGCAGCTCACTGGTAAGTGCTGCTATTTGAGCTATTTTTAGAACAGGCCAGCGGGTGACTCATCTGGTCCTTACGGGCTACCTGGTGCCCGCGGGCACCGTGTTAGTGACCCCTGGCCTAGCATGTTCATTTTTTGTAAATGATTTGTTTAATATAGGAGCACTGTTGTTACCTATGTCTAGCTTGTGTGCTTAGCTGTTGTGTAGCTGCTAGCTCCAAGCAGCCTATAGTCTACCATGTTTACCTTTTGTAAATGACTTGTTTCCAACAGGAGCAATATTGTTCAATGATTTTTATGCATGCATGGGGGGGTACTGAATCCAAGGGGGGGCAGTTTGCTCACCAAATGCTGCGGGATGATGGTGTTGAACGCCGAGGTGAAGTCCCGAAACAACATCCGCATGCACGTGTGTGTCCTTTCCTTCCAGGTGTTCTAAGCTCAGGTGGCGTGCAGAGGACATGGTGTCCTCTGTGGAGTGGTTAAGGCAATAAGCAAACTGGTATGGGTCCAATGTGGGGGTCTGGAGACAATGACCCATGACTTCTGCGCCAGGTCCACAACTAACCACATTGTGAAGTAGGCGGACGACACAATGGTAGAAGGCCTCATCCGTGACAACAACGTGGACTACAGGGAGGAGGTGAAACATCTCGTTGACTGGTGCAGAACCAACAACCTGGTCCTGAACGTCGACAAGACCAAGGAGATCATCGTCGACATGAGGAGGCACCAGTCCAGCCACGCTCCACTCTTCAATCCACGGTAAGCAGCACCAAGTTCCTGGGGGTGCAGATAACTGACAACATGACCATGTCTCTACACACCGGAGCTCTTGTAAAAAGAGCTCAGCAGCGCATGCTCTTTTTGCGTCCCTCCCCCGCATTCTACAGAGGCACTATAGAGAGCCTACTGACCAACTGCATCTCTGTCTGGACTGGAGCCTGCAGTGCCTCGGACTGGAAGTCCCTGCAGAGAGTGGTGAGGACGGCGGAAAAGATCATCAGGACTCTTCTTCCTTCTATCCAGATCGCAAAAAGCCGCTGCCTGACCAGGGCTCAGAAAATCTAGAGACTCTTGTCAGAAAAAATGTATGTAAATTATCAAATAACTTACAGTTCTCTTAGTTCCCAGTGAACAGACGAAAGTTGTCTTTGTTGAACCGAGCCAACGGCTTGGAAAATTCCGCTGTGTACGATGGGAGGAGACAGGAGGATTTATGGGGACGGCGTGACGCAGTGGGAGAGTGGCTGCGCACAACCCGAGGGTCCCTGGTTCAATCCCCACTTAGTACCAACATCGCCACGTCCGTTGTGTCCTGAGCAAGACACTTCACCCTTGCTCCTGTTGGGTGCTGGTTAGCGCCTTGCATGGCAGCTCCCTCCATCAGTGTGTGAATGTGTGTGTAAATAGTGTCAAAGCGCTTTGAGTACCTTGAAGGTAGAAAAGCGCTATACAAGTACAACCTATTTATCTATTGTGATCCAAGAATTGCCCAAGCTCGATCCAGGACCAGTCCAAGCCCGAGGCATCTTTTTCTTTCTGGGTTAATGTGACCGAAAACAATGGCTGTTTACATACCCCCTCCCCTCTCCTCCTCCCCCCCCCCCACCATTCTTTTAGAAACATGTTATGTAAACAAGGAATATCCAAATAAAAGAGGAGACGTTAGAGTGTGGGCGACATAAATAGGTTACAGGTCGACACGTTTCTCCTCAAATTGAGCCAAATTTAATCCTGTCTCTGTTCATTTCCTTGCTTCTTGTCTGTTTTAATAGATGTCATCAATGATTAAACATGACAGACTCCTCCCGCCTGTTTCCACTGCTGGACTGCAAAAAGAGGTTCCGCAGCCTCCGTAGCAGAAACTCCAGGTTCTGTAACAGCTTCTTCCCTCTGGCCGTAAGACTCTTGAACGCATCATAATAATCCCCTCAATTACCCCCTAAAAATGGATTAACTCGCTGGAATAAAGACAATACAACATACATCCATAAACATGCATCTGCTAAAGTACAATATATTTACCTGTAATCTATTTATATCTGCACCTTATTGCTCTTTTATCCTGCACTACAACGAGCTAATGCAACAAAATTTTGTTCCTATCTGCACTTTAAAGTTCAAATTTTAATGACTATAAATAGGAAACCTAATTCTAATGCTTTAGTCTGCTTAGTTGTTGTGTAGCTGCTAGATTCCAACAGCCTAGTGTCTCGCATTTTCAAATATAAGGTTTCCAACAGGCATACTTGCCAACCTTGAGACCTCTGATTTCGGGAGGCGGTGGGTGGGGGGCGTGGTTAAGAAGAGAGTATAATTACGGCCAATATTTATATATATATGAAATACTTAACTTTCAGTGAATTCTAGCTATATATATTTATTTTATTATATATATAAATAAATTAGTTGAATTTCAGACGGCACCTATCAAATACACAGTAATAAAAACACAAATGTTCTACTAACTGTACTGTGCTTGCTGGTTACTAAAAAAAACCCACTTACCTTTCACTATTTGAGTAACGTCACTTCCGAGTTTCCAGAAGATGGTGCCAGTATGTGCTTTGACCTGCCGTCTCTCGCTGTCAGCTCTGTTCGTTCGTCTCCTCTCCCCCGCCACCTGCGGGCTGTGTGTCGGGCCCCACCTGGATTAACTGCGCCCTTGGACATGCTGGCCCCCGCCAGGTTCGGTCTTGTAAACAAAAGATCTTTGACAAACAAAACGTTTATCCTGAAGGATTTCTTCACTTCCCGCGGGCGGCGGACTCGACTTCCTCTGTGTGACGGAAACATGGCTGAGAGCCGGTGAGTCCGCCCCTCTTAATGAACTTCTGCCTCCGGAGTGTTCCTACTTTAATTCTCCGCGGTCGTCCGGTCGAGAAGGAGGAGGATTAGCAGTCGTTTTTAAAAATGACTTTAAATGCCGTCAGATCCGCTTGGAATCCTCCTTGTCAAGCTTCGAACTGTTAATGTTTGAACTGAAGGGGGCGTGGCCTCCAGCTCCAACTGAATTTCGGGAGAAAATTTCTTCCGGGAGGGGCGCTGAATTTCGGGAGTCTCCCGGAAAATCTTGGAGGGTTGGCACGTATGCCAACAGGAGCAATATTGTTCATTCATTATCATACATGTCTAGGTTATGTGCTTTAGTGTGCTCAGCTGTTGTGTAGCTGCTAGCCCCTAGCATCCTACAGCCTAGCATGTTTATCGTTTTTGTAGACTACTTGTTTAATATGAGAGAAATATTGTTCAACGATTGTTATTAGGGATGTCCGATAATATCAGCAGTCCGATATTATCAGCCGATAAATGCTTTAAAACTTAATATCGGAAATTATCTGTATCTGTTTCAAAAAGTAAAATTTATGACTTTTTAAAAACGCCGCTGTGTACACGGACGTAGGGAGAAGTACAGATCGCCAATAAACCTTAACGGCGCTGCCTTTGGATGCCCGCCCTAGCACACAATATCTACGGCTTTTCACACACACAAGTGAATGCAATACATACTTGGTCAACGGCCATACAGGTCACACTGAGGGTGGCCGTATAAATAACTTCAACACTCTTTCAAATACGCGCCACACTGTGAACCCACACCAAACAAGAATGACAAACATTTTGGGAGAACACAACAGAACAAATACCCAGAACCCCTTGCAGCACTAACTCTTCCGGGACGCTACAATATACACCCACCGCTATCCTAGGGAGAGCATGTCGCAAATTCCCAGCTGCTGTTTTGAGGCATGTTAAAAAAAAAATGCACTTTGTGACTTCAATAATAATTTTTTTTCCATTTTTTTCCATAACTTGACTTGATTTACTTTGGAAAACCTTGTTACATAGTTTAATGCATCCAGCTGGGCATCGCAATAAAATGAGGCATAATAAAGTGTTAATTCCACAACTGTATGTATCGGTATCGGTTGATATTGGAATCAGTAATTAAGAGTTGGACAATATCGGCAAAAAAGGCATTATCGGACATCTCTAATTGTTACCTGTGTCTAGCTTTTGTGCTTAGCTGTTGTGTAGCTGTAGCAGGAATAGCAGCGTGTTGGCGACATGCAAAGTTGCCGACAAAGGAGCCCGTACACTTGCTTTTTTTTTTTTTTTAATCTTTTTTTATTGGGTTGAATCACAACACAGGGTGTAGTGCGGCCTTGTTGTCGGGAACACAGTACATGCTACAAAAACTCCTTGTACACACGTTAACATTTGGTGTTGCCATCGCCACGACAACATCTCACTGGCAGCCAAACAAAAGAACAACAAACAAACAAAAAGGTTGAAGAGGGGATATAAACAGTGCTGAAAGAGGGCGGATGCTGAGCTTTTTCATCCGCACCCGACAGCGGGAAGTGAAAAAGTACAAAATGATGATCCTTTTTACTCGGGCAGCACACAATAAATTGATTTATTTTGAAAAATCGATTAAAAAAAAACAAATGTTTTTTTTTTTTCCCTTATTTGCAAATTTAATGAATTGATTCTTGTGAGGAAAAAATAGGGTTTACCTTTTTTTTCCCCCCATAAGAAATTTCAAAGAGACGTCCATACAACCAGAAGGAGCTTTTCTAACTTGTAACCTGTTTTGGAAAAATAAATGAATGATTCTACCAAATTTACAATGCCAGATTCGGTTTGAATCCAGAGTCGATTCTGAATTCAATAGTCAGAGGAATCAGATTGAATCGTTTGGTGCCCAAAGATTTACATCCCAACTAAGGGTGCACCGGAAAATAAATAAATAAATAAATAGATTCACACTTGAATCATGATTCTTAAAATAAAAATCCAATTTTAAAATGATTCATAATTTTTTTTAATTGTTTAAAAAAAAAAAAATTCTCCAGAGAATACATTTTTTAAAATATGTTGGGTTTTTTTGCAAACAGGAGCTTTTCTAACCTGTAACCTGTTTTGCCAAAAAAAAAAAAAAAAAAATCATAATTATATCAAATTTTATATTTCGATATTCGGTTTGAATCCAGAATCGAATCTGGATAGAGAATCAGATTTGAAAAAAAAAGTATTTTACAGGTTGGACTTTTTCCAACCTGTAACCTGTTCTGCAAAAAAAAAAAATTATAATTATTATACCAAATATTACATTGTGAGATTCAGTTTGAATCCAGAATTGATTCTGAAATGAGTCGGAATCGGATTGAATCGTTAGGTGCCCAAAGATTTACATCCCAACTAAGGGTGCACCAAGAAAAATAAAATAGATTCACACCTGAATCTTGATTCCCAAAATAACAATCCAATCTTAAAATGATACATCATTTTTTTTTTAATGATTAAAAAAAAAAAAAATTCTCCAGGGAATAATTTTTTTAAAAATATGTTAGGTTTTTTTGCAAAAAGGAGCTTTTCTAACCTGTAACCTGTTTTGCAAAAAAAAAAAAAAAATTAAATAAAATAAAAAAATCATAAATATATCAAATTTTATATTTCGATTTTCGTTTGAATCCAGAATCGAATCTGAATAGAGAATCAGATTGAAGAAAAAAAAAGTATTTTTCCCCTTAGAATCAATTTTTAAAAGCCAACTAAGGGTGCACAAAAAAATCTATTCACATCTGAATTGCTATTCTTTAAAATAAAAATCCCATTTTATATCGAGTAATAATTCAAAAAAACTGATTTAAACCATATTAAAAATTATTTTCTCCAAAGAATACATTTTTAAGAATATCTTTTTTTGTTAAGATGACCTTTTCCAACGTGTATTGAATTTTCTTTTTTGTATTTATAATTAATATACCAAATATTTTATTGTGAGATTCGGTTTGAATCCAGAATCGATTCTGAATAAAGTCGTCAAAAGGAATCAGATTGAAAAAAATGTTTTTCTCTCGAGATTCAATTTTTGAACAGACATTTTTTTTTTGCGAAAATGACTTTTTCCAACCTGTAACCTGTTTTGCAAAAAAAATAAAATATCATAATTATTATACCAAATATTACATTGTGAGATTCAGTTTGAATCCAGAATTGATTCTGAAATGAGTCGGAATCGGATTGAATCGTTAGGTGCCCAAAGATTTACATCCCAACTAAGGGTGCACAAAAAAATATATATATTCACATCTGAATTGCTGTTATAAAAAAAAAAAAACATTTTGAATTGATTCATAATTTTAAAAAAATATTTGAAACATTTTGAAAATTTTTGTCAAAGTATACATTTTTAAAAATATCTTTTTCGTGAAAAGGACCTTTTCAAACCTGTAACCTGTTCAGAAAAAAAAAAATCATAATTACACCAAATATTACATTGCGATATTCAGTTTGAATCCAGAATCCATTCTAAATAGAGTCGTCAAAAGGAATCAAATTGGGAAAAAAAATGTTCTCCTTACAATTAATTCTTTATAACACATGTTTTTGCAAAAAAACCCCTGTAACCTGTGTTGGAAAAGTATCATTATAATTTTAAAATATGTCGTTTTTTTGTTCTTTTTTTGCGAAAAGGACCTTTTCCAACCTGTATTGAAAAAAAAAAAAAATCATTATAATTATTATACCAAATATTACATTGCGAGATTCCGTTTGAATCCAGAATCGATTCTGAATAATCGTCAAAAGGAATCAGATTGGGGCGAAAAAAAAGTTCTCCTACAATTAATTTTTTTAAATACATTTTTTGGGCAAAAAAAACAAAAACCTGTAACATGTTTTGGAAAAGTTTCATTGCTATTTTTATACCAAATAACAAATTGCGAGAATCGGCTTAAATCAAATCCTCAACCAAGGAATTGGAATCGTTAGACGCGCAAAAATTCACACCACTAGTTATTACTATTAGTAATTAACTCTTTTTTTTTTTTAAAACACAGACTAATGATTGTCGCAATTATCACTCAATAAACATCGGGAATGTAAGTAGACCAGTGTTTCTTATGGTTAAGAATTGCTGGCCCGCCAAAATATATGTCCGTTTCTCAGCTCATATGTAGTACACCTTTCCACCACTTGTGGCAGTAGTGACAATACCAAAGAAACAGACTATAACTTAAATCATAAGTTTTTTAAGCGCAAAAATTATGACTCAAGTGGCGAAGCTGT
>NC_084634.1:11705408-11722908 GCF_033978795.1 Nerophis ophidion | reverse complement strand
TTTTCTTTTGTGTTAATGTGATTGAAAACAATGGCTGTTTACATACCCCGCCATTCCTTTAGAAACGGCTGTTGTTATGTAAACGGGGAAAGTCCAAATAAAAAGAGGTGGCGAACAATCTTTCGCCACAGCGTGGTGGAAAACTGTACAGACGTCTAATCAAGTTCCAAAGTAGATGAATCCATTTCAGCTCTTTATTGTTGTTGATCTTGCTTAGTCTTTTCCTATCTTTACTTTTGTCTTTTACTGGACTTCTATTTTTTTAAACTGAAATACACACGATGACAAATGTATAAGCTATGTGATTCAAATAACATACTGAAACATAATACACAATATATAAATATTAGCTTTACACAAACATTCAGTACTATCACCAAAGCGTAGTGTTGAAGCTATTTCAAAACATCCATTGAAACACTGCGAAAAAATAGTTTTTCAATACACATCTTACTGTCAAATTTAACAACTTTCCACCTTAATATTGAGTCACATAAACAAGTTAAACAGTTTACTTACAGACTTATCTATTCCAAGGCTTGCAAGAGCTAACGCAACTTGTCTACTTCTCAATTGCTTCATGAACTGAACTGACATCGTCAACCCGGATTTGATTGATTGATTGAAACTTGATTAGTAGATTGCACAGTATAGTACATATTCCGTACAATTGACCACTAAATGGTAACATCCGAATAAGTTTTTCAACTTGTTTAAGTCTGGGCCCACGTTAAAGTGCCCAAACTAATGAAGCGTAGTATTTTCATATTGCCACAAGGTGTCAGTAGGTGTCTACAATCAAATGGGCAGATCATAAAGTGTAAAGAAAATGTAAACATAGAGAGAAACCTGAGAAGAACTGTTGTCGTTCTATTTTTGCGGTGAATTTTTGTCCTGCTACTTATTTTGGATCAATCATAAAAAATATCACTAATTAGCGATATATCGCACACTTATGCCGTGATGCAGTTTTCACAGTACGCATATGGCTGTCGAAACTTGGGCTATGGAGCAGTAAACTGCATGGATTGTTTTCCCGAGATGCAATAGAACTGGACCAAGGCTAAGAAAAAAAAACTACCACAAAAGGCAAAACTAAGGACATGAACCAAAAGACTCGCTAAACGTGACATGAATAAACAAAACTTACTTGGAAAGAAAAGAGCAGAGCAGCATGAACTATGACATGGCATGAAGCAGAGTGATACATAACCAGAGTGAGCGTGAACGGACTGATGACGCCAGAACGACCAACAGAAAGTGACAGGCTTAAATAATACTGACATGATTGAAACAGGTGCGTGAGTCCAACACGTGAGACAGGTGAAACTAATGGTTCGCCATGGTGACAAAACAAGGGTGTGAACAAACAGGAACTAATGGAGTCTTGAAGTAACAGAACATACAAACCCCGTTTCCATATGAGTTGGGAAATTGTGTTAGATGTAAATATAAACGGAATAAAATGATTTGCAAATCATTTTCAACCCATATTCAGTTAAATATGTTACAAAGACAACATATTTGATGTTCAAACTGATAAACATTTTTTTTTTTTTTTGCAAATAATCATTCACTTTAGGCTTCACGGTGGCAGAGGGGTTAGTGCATCTGCCTCACAATACGAAGTTCCTGCAGTCCTGGGTTCAAATCCAGGCTCGGGATCTTTCTGTGTGGAGTTTGCATGTTCTCCCCGTGAATGCGTGGGTTCCCTCCGGGTACTCCGGCTTCATCCCACCTCCAAAGACATGCACCTGGGGATAGGTTGATTGGCAACACTAAATTGGCCCTAGTGTGTGAATGTGAGTATGAATGTTGTCTGTCTATCTGTGTTGGCCCTGCGATGAGGTGGCGACTTGTCCAGGGTGTACCCTGCCTTCCGCCCGATTGTAGCTGAGATAGGCGCCAGCGCCCCCCGCGACCCCGAAAGGGAATAAGCGGTAGAAAATGGATGGAAATGGCATTCACTTTAGAATTTGATGCCAGCAACACAGGACAAAAAAGTTGAGAAAAGTGGCAATAAATACTGATAAAGTTGAGGAATGCTCATCAAACACTTATATGGATCATCCCACAGGTGTAAAAAGAGCTTCCCAAAAAATGCTCAGTCTTTCACAAGAAAGGATGGGGCGAGGTACACCCCTTTGTGAGCAAATAGTCAAACAGTTTAAGAAGGTTTCTCAAAGTGTACTTGCAAGACATTTAGGGATTTCAACATCTACATATTATAAAAAGGTTAAGAGAATCTGGAGATATCACTCCACGTAAGCGGCATGGCCGGACACCAACATTGAATGGCCGTGACCTTGGGTCCCTCAGACGGCACTGTTTCAAAAACCGACATCAATCTCTAAAGGATATCACCACACTTCAGAAAACCACTGTCACTAAATACAGTTTGTCGCTAAATCTAACACAATTTCCCAACTCATATGGAAACAGGGTTTGTAACTAAAAAAAACATGGTCACAAGACATGACAATGGCTCTCACCCTCTCACCTCAATAATCTCCAGCATCTCCACCCGTGTTATTTTGCCGTCCCCGTCCAGGTCGTACATGTTGAAGGCCCAGTTGAGTTTCTGCTCAAAGCTGCCCCGAGACGTGATGGACAGCGCACAGATGAACTCTCTGAAGTCGATGGTGCCGTCGCCGTTCTTGTCGAAAGTCCTGAAGGCGTGCTGGGCGAACTTGGACGCGTCCCCGTAAGGGAAGAACTATACGGGGAAAAGAGAGGTCAAGTTAAAAAAAAAGCACATAAAAGAGCTCTTACCATGAATTGATTAACATGGACCCCGACTTAAACAAGTGGAAAAACGTATTCGGGTGTAACCATTTAGTGGTCAATTGTACGGAATTTGTACTGAACTGTGCAATCTACTAATAAAAGTTTCAATCAATCAATCAATCAAAAAATGCACAAATGTGTTTTTTACGCATCCCTGTGGTATTTGTGCATTTCTGTTTTTGTTTTTTTTAAAGGAGCTGAAGACCCCCTCTCTATTCCTTGCACTTCACAGACAGCTGTTGCGTGAACAAAGCACAGTTCAAGGTCAAATACAGATATTAAATATCCTAACCCTTACTTACCCTAACCTGGTCAAGCGTCAGCCGTTTACTTTATTGGTCCCCGAGGGCAAATTCAGATTTTCAGCACTATCGCATTTAAAAGCAGACAAACATTACAGGTAGACAGAACAGGAACCTGTAAATTGTACTTGCACTGCTCTTAATCGATCTTACATCAAGCCTGCATTGATCTAAAAATGGTTCTACATCAATTTTTGATTACCTCAATCTTGAATTGACCTTGCATCGACCTTACATCAAGCCTGCATTGACCTTACATTGATCTTGAATCAATCAATTTTACATCTTCCATTGATCATAAATGGACATTGATATTCAATTGATCTTGCATTGATCTTAAATGGACATTGATCTTGCATTGATCTTAAATTGATCTTGCATCAATCTTACATACATTTTACATTGAACCTAAGTTGTACTTGCACTGATCTTACATTGATCTTAATATATCTTCCATCAAGCCTGCATTGATCTAAAATTGATCTTGCCTACATTGATCTTGCATTGATTTTACATTGATCTTAAATACATTTTGAATTGATCTTAAAAAGATCTTACATCGATCTCTGACACTGATCTTAAATCAATCTTGCATTGATCTTAAATTGCTCTTGCATTGATCTTAAATTGATCTTACATCAATCTTGCACTGATTTTACATCCATCTTAAATCGATCTTAAATTGATCTTGCATAGATCTTACATCTGTCTTACATCGATCTTGCATTGATCTTAAATTGCTCTTGCATTGATCTTAGATTGATCTTGCATTGATTTTACATCGATCTTACATCAATCTTACATCGTTACATCGATCTTGCATTGATCTTACATCGATCTAGCCTTGAGCTTAAATTGCTCTTGCATTGATTTTAAATTGATCTTGCATTAATTTTACATCGATCTTACATCGCTCTTGCATCGATCTTGCCTTGATCTTAAATTGCTCTTCCATTGATTTTAAATTGATCTTACATTAATTTTACATCGATCTTGCATTGATCTTACATCGACCTTACATTGATCTTCCATTGATCTTGCCTTGATCTTAAATTGCTTTTGCATTGATTTTAAATTGATCTTGCATTGATCTTACATCGATCTTGCATTGATCTTGCATCGACCTTACATTGATCTTGCATTGATCTTGCCTTTATCTTAAATTGCTTTTGCATTGATTTTACATCGAACTTGCATTGATCTTGCCTTGATCTTAAATTGCTCTTGCATTGATTTTAAATTGATCTTGCATTGATTTTACATCGATCTTGCATTGATCTTGCATCGATCTTGCCTTGATCTTGCATAGATTTAACATTGATCTTGCATTGATTTTACAATGATCTTACATCAATCTTACATCGATCTTGCATTAAATCGTCAATTGCTCTTGCATTGATCCTAAATTGATCTTGCATTGATTTTACATCGATCTTACATCGCTCATGCATTGATCTTACATCAATCTTGCATCGATCTTAAATTGATCTTGCATAGATCTTACATCGATTTCGCATCTAATTTCCATTGATCTTAAATTGATCTTGCATTGATCTTCAATTGATCTTACATCGTTCTTGCATTGATCTTACATCGATCTCTCGTCCACAGCACCACACGCAGATAAAATGTGTTGCAGGTGTATGTGTTGTCCTGGTGTTTTTTAAAAGTGTTTTTTCAACATTGTTTAGTCTGGAGGCGGCACTGGAGTGTGTGGAGACGAATGTGCGTTGCCACACAGCACATTCCACCAGACAAACTAAACTGTTCCTTCTCTGCACTCGCATCTATTCTATGTCCACCTATTACACATTGAACAGTAGATTCTGTTTTCACCGGCTGATCCTGCGATTCAGACTACACCGCCTCTGCTGGTGGCACCCAAGAACCGCACTGAATTCAAGATGAAGATCAATCGATTTCCCCACGAGCTGATTGATTACGCCCACTTTTCTAACCTCCTTTCTAACGCTCCTGCCCCACTCCTGTACTTGTGAGGGATTTGGCCAGATGGACTTCTCCAGGCTCCATAAGAGCTCACGCCAGTGGTCGTGTGAGCTTGGCACGGACCACGCAGAACACGAAAGCCTCTGTAGTGGGGCTGCGAGCTGGCACTGGTACTGAGGAACACTCGGAGAGAGGTTGGCAGAGGCGACACTCCACCAGTCGCACATCTCACTTAACGCCGGAGAACAGACGAATAATTCAGTCTGCGACGGAGCGGGCCCGCGCCGGCGGAATCGCACAGAGAAGAAGCTCATCAGGAAGTGAGAAAAGGATTTAGCAAGTCTGGACTAAAAAAGAACCCCCCGAGTGCCAGCATTTGCGTTTGCGTGCCGGCTCTTCAGATAACAGCTAAGCTGGACGGACATCTTGCAGCTTAAAAGCTCCCAGTGATGAGCCAGCAAGGGTCAGGGTTTCAAAAGTGCTGATTTCTTCATTCCATGCAGGCTGTTGCAGTTTGGGGAGTAGCAGTTGGCATGGAAACCGGATTATGTTCCACAGCAGCTATCCGGAAACCCAAAAAGGATCAAATCCGGCCAAATTGTGAGGAAACACTCAAAATAAGCCGCGGCAAATGAAACCCATCTCCGATTTTAATCTTTTTCCTTCACTCAGTTCATTTTTTCCTACGCTCTGCACCCTGCGGCTTATAATACAGACCTGCTCATTAACATATTTCTCTTTGCTAATGGCTGTAGTACAAATAGTAAAAAAAACTAAACCAAATAGATTGAATAGGTGTGTCATTGTTTGTGCTACGCCGCCATCTTTTGGACAAATTCGCTCACTGCAGGTGCTGCAGTGTCCTTCCATTTAGTGCTTTGAACCAGAGGCAGAAGTCAGTCTTCTCGAGGGCCATTGCGTTTATAATAATAATAATATTTTATTTGTAAAAAGCACTTTACATTGAGCAAACAACCTCAAAATGCTACAGTGTATTAAAATAATAATAATAATAATAAAAATAAATAAAATATAAAAACTAGAACAGCCTAATAGCTAGAACTAGTATGCATTTATTTATAAAAATACTTTTTTTTGAGAAAGGTTTTTAAGTGTTTTTTAAAAGCATCCAGTGTCTAAGATGCCCTTAGGTCAGGGGTTGGCAACCTTTATCATTCAAAGACCCATTTTGACCCGTTTCACAAAATAAAGAAAACAATGGGAGCCCCAAAACACTTTTGAAATTTAATATGAAATGATACTGCATACAGAGTTTTTTTTCTGCTTTGTGTTATGTATAAAGCAGGGGTCACACTGTAATATGAAAAATTAAACACCTTAATATGAATATTAAATGTTAGTGCGGCCCGCGAGTTTTATATGAGTGACGCTTGACAGCAGCACACTTGCCAACGCAATTTTTCCGGGAGACTTCCGTATTAGAGAGCAAATATTCTCTGAAGTACCTGCTGATTTTTACCAAACCAACAATAACAAGGGCGTATGTTATGATGACACTGTCTTTAGCGCCCTCTACAACCTGAACTAACGGCTACAAGGCATACTTGTTCAACAGCCATACAGGCGATATAAACAACGTTAACACTCTTACTAATATGCGCCGCACTGTGAACCCACACCAAACAAGATTGAGAAACACATTTCGGGAGAACATCCGCACTTTAACACAACAGAACAAATACCCAGAATCCCATGCATCCCTAACTCTTCCGGGCTACATTATACACCCCGCTACCGTCCAACCACCCCCTCCACCCCTCCGTGCGTCAGTTGAGTCTGCAGTTCTGAGTTGAACTAGGTCTTATTAATCATCAATATTCTGCTGTTTTCACTTTTCAGTCTGTCATCTTCCTGTCTAACCCTACCCCTTCTGCTGTTGTTGTTCCTGACCACTACTGTTAAAGACGACAGGTGATTAGACAACTCGTACCACCTGGGAAATCGAATCACCTGCCAGCTGTGTCTCGCCGTCAGCACTGCAACGCCCCAGTCTGATGGTGCTTGGTCTTCAGCACCATGGACAGAGGCGGTGACCTTTGCTCCTGCAGGCGCGCTGATCACACGCTCACGCTCCCTCCACAATACAACCAAAACTATTTTTTCTCACTAAAGCGTCACATTTGTGATGTCCTTAGGAGTGTTTTCATGCATACTTGTAAGTGCTATCATAATGTAATCTAGCTAGCATTGTTAGCATTAGCTAATATGCTAACATGTTTTACAAGTGTCTGTGTTATTATTGTTAACTGAGAATGGCATTATTTTTGTATTGTTTCAGTTTCAAAAATACCTCAGTAAATTCACCAAAACGTCACCGCAGAGTTATTGGGTCTTTTTAGCTGATTGAGAGCTACCCGGGAGTGGACCACTCCTCTTATTAAGTCAGTTTAGCCGATTGGAGAGCGAGCTTGCGCAGCCCGTGGGTCCATGACGATTGCTTCTGTTTAATTTGATCAGCCGTTTTACTGCCGTGTTACAGACACAGTTTAGAAAAAATTAAGATATGCAAATAAACATTTATAGAATATTTCTGTGTAAGCAACTTAGTTCACAACGTATATATCTGTGGCTTATATAGTCTGATAAGCGGGAAGTGTGTTTTTACTTAAATCCAGTGAAAAATGGGACGGTTTGGTTAAAAGACAATTGTTTTAGTAATATTGTAAAACTTACAAACGTTTCTTGGAGTAATGAACCAAGAATCCATACGAGTAGTGTGAAGTGAAGTGAATTATATTTATATGGGGACGGCGTGGCGCAGTGGGAGAGTGGCCGTGCGCAACCCGAGGGTCCCTGGTTCAATCCCCACCTAGTACCAACCTCATCATGTCCGTTGTGTCCTGAGCAAGACACTTCACCCTTGCTCCTGATGGGTGCTGGTTGGCGCCTTGCATGGCAGCTCCCTCCATCAGTGTGTGAATGTGTGTGTGAATGGGTAAATGTGGAAGTAGTGTCAAAGCGCTTTGAGTACCTTGAAGGTAGAAAAGCGCTATACAAGTACAACCCATTTATCATTTTATATAGCGCTTTTTCTCTAGTGACCCAAAGCGCTTTACATTGTGAAACCCAATATCTATTTTTTACATTTAAACCAGTGTGGGTGGCACTGGGAACAGGTGGGTAAAGTGTCTTGCCAATGGACACAACGGCAGTGACTAGGATGGCGGAAGCGGGGATCGAACCTGCAACCCTCAAGTTGCTGGCACGGCCGCTCTACCAACCGAGCTATACCGCCCCAGAGTAGAAACGCTATGAATGATTAAGAGAAGGGACGGCACTTCTAGTCACGGATCAAAGCACAGTCTAAACAGAAGGGCAATGCAACACTGCAGCACCCGCAATGAAGTGCATTATATTTATATAGCGCTTTTTCTCTAGTGACTCAAAGCGCTTTACATAGTGAAACCCAATATCTAAGTTACATTTAAACCAGTGTGGGTGGCACTGGGAGCAGGTGGGTAAAGTGTCTTGCCCAAGAAAACTAAGGCAGTGACTAGGATAGCGGAAGCAGGAATCAAACCTACAACCACTCAACCAACCGAGCTATACCGCCCGTAAATGAGAAAAGATGGTGCCATAGCACAAACAATAACACACATCTATTCAGTGGCCTTGTGGTTAGAGTGTCCGCCCTGAAATCGTAAGGTCGTGAGTTCAGACTCCGGCCGAGTCGTACCAAAGACTATAAAAATGGGACCCGTTACCTCCCTGCTTGGCACTCAGCATCAAGGGTTGGAATTGGGGGGTTAAATCAACAAAAATGATTCCCGAGCGCGGCCACCGCTGCTGCCCACTGCTCCCCTCACCTCCCAGGGGTGATCAAGGGTGATGGGTCGAATGCAGAGAATAATTACGCCACACTTAGAGTGTGTGTGACAATCATTGGAACTTTAACTTATATTTAGTGTATTTGCTTGTCTTTTAATTATTTGCATGAAAAAAATCCACAAATAAGCCACCTGGTTTTATAAACCGCAGGGTTCAAAGCGTAGATAAAAAGGAGCTGCTTTTAGTCCGAAAGTTTACGGTAAACATCCATGCATCCCTCCATTATTCTATCGCTTGTCCCTTTTCGGGTCACGGGGGATGCTGGAGCCTATCTCAGCTGCTTTCGGGCGGAAGGCAGGTACACCCTGGACAAGTCGCCACCTCATCGCAGGGCCAACAGACAACATTCACACTCACATTCACACACTAGGGACCATTTTAGTGTTGCCAATCAACTTATCCCCAGGTGCATGTCTTTGGAGGTGAGAGGAAGCCGGAGTACCCGGAGGGAACCCACGCAGTCGGGGCGGTATAGCAACTTGGGGGTTCCAGGTTCGATTCCCGCTTTCGCCACCCTAGTCACTGCCGTTGTGCCCTTGGGCAAGACACTTTACCCACCTGCTCCCAGTGCCACCCACAATGGTTTGAATCTAACTTAGATATTGGTTTTCACTATGTCAGGGCTCGGCAAGCGAAAATGTTGAAAGAGCCATTTTGGACCAAAAATACAAAAACAAATCTGTCTGGAGCCGCCAAAAATTAAAAGCCATATTACATACAGATAGTGTGTCATGACATATATGAATTGAATCAAGAGGACTTAAAGGAAACTAAATGAGCTCAACTATAGCTACAAATGAGGCATAATGATGCAATGTGTAAATGTAGCTAGCCTAAATAGCATGTTAGCATCGATTAGCTTGCGGTCATGCAGGGACCGAACATGTCTGATTAGCACTCCACATAAGTCAATAACATCAACAAAACTCACCTTTGTGCATTCACGCACAACGTTAAAAGTTTGGTGGGTAAAATGAGACCGAAAAAGAAGCGGCATAAAATAACGTCCCAGAAAGTCGGAGAAAGTCGTACATGTAAACAAACCACGGTGCGTTCAAGGACCGCCAAAATTAGTAGGACAAAACGGCGCTCGCCAAATACTTGAATCAGTGAAGCATGTGTAATGTAAACAGCAGGACTGTGAATCTTTGGGTGTCCCACGATTCAATTCAATATCGATTCTTGGGGTCATGATTCGATAATATATCGATTTTTTTCGATTCTTGATTCAAAAACGATATTTTTCCGATTCAAAATGATTCTGTATTCATTCAATACACAGGATTTCAGCAGGATCGACCCCAGTCTGCTGACATGCTAGCAGAGTAGTAGATTTAAAAACAAAAAAAGCTTTTATAATTGTAAAGGACAATGTTTTATAAGAGATGCGATGCAAGTGTAAGCCACTGTGACACTATTGTTCTTTTTTATTATTTTTATAAATGTCTAATGATAATGCCAGTGAGGGATTTTTAATCACTGCTATGCTGAAATTATAACTAATATTGATACTGTTGTTGATAATATTCATTTTTGTTTCATTACTTTTGGTTTGTTCTGATTCGTGTTTGTGTCTCCTCTCAATTGCTCTGTTTATTGCAGTGTTGCTGGGTCCGGTTTGGTTTTGGAATTGGATTGCATTGTTATGGTATTGTTGTGTAGTGGTTTGTTGGATTTATTAAAAAAAATAAAAAAAATTAAATTAAAAAAAAAATCGATTTTTTAAAAATGAGAATCGATTCTGAATCGCACAACGTAAACGATTTGATTCATATTCGAATTGAATTTTTCCCACATCCCTAGTAAACAGTGTGCGTTATAACAATTAGGGAGGTTTGGGTCATGTTTGTCCTTCTGCAGAAACCATATTAAAACAAAAAATGTATTTTTTTTCCCTACATTTGTTTCCATTTTTCACACATTTTTGAAAAAGCTCCAGAGAGCCACTAGGGCGGCGCTAAAGTAGAGCCGCGGGTTTCCGACCCCCGCACTATGTAAAGCGCTTTGTGTCGCAAAGTGGACTATGGTGTGGTTTGTTTTCCCGGAATGCAAAGGAACTGGACCGGTCTTGGCATTAAGGTAAAGACATATTTTATTATACTATAAAATGTGAAAACAAAAAGGCAGAGGCCACAACAATTTAGGACATGAAAACATGAACTAAACAACGCACTCAACCAGGGGTCGGGAACCTTTTTGGCTGAGAGAGCCATGAAAGCAAAATATTATAAAATGTATTTCCGAGAGAGCCATATAATAATTTTTAACACTGAATACAAATAAATGTGTGCACTTTTAAGTAAGACCAACATTTTAAGAATATAATAAGTATCTTCTTCTTTTTAATAACATTGTTATTCTGAAGCTAATGAATAAAATAGTTCTTACTATTAATGCGACTTCTTGAACAGGAACGGTAGAAAACGGATGGATGGATTAAAATGCATGAGAATGTTTTATATTTGGAACATTATTTTTAACACTGTGATTAGCAGCGGAATTATTCATTACTTATCGCTGTGTTTTTCAACCACTGTGCCGCGGCTGTGAGATACAGTCTGGTGTGTCGTGGGAGACATTATGTCATTTCACCTAATTGGGTTGATAATATTTTTTGCAAACCTGTAACTATAATTCAAAAATGTGCTGTTATTGAGTGTCTGTGCTGTAAAGAGCTCGGCAGAGTAAGCGTGTAATACTCTTCCATATCAGTAGGTGGCAGCAAGTAGCTAATTGCTTTTGTAGATGTCGGGAACATGGTATGTCGTGATCACAATATGCGGGAGGCAGCATGTAGGTAAACATGTATCCAACACTTAAACTAAAAATAAACAAAAGGCGAGTGCTGCTAAGAAAAGGCATTGAAGCAAAACAAAACTTAAACTGAACTGGCTGCAAAGTAAACAAAAACAGAATGCTGGACGACAGCAAAGACTTACAGTGTGTGGAGCGGCCGGCGTCCACAAAGTACATCCGTACATGGCATGACGATCAACAATGTCCACACAAAGAAGGAGTGCGTCCGCACAACTTAAATAGTCTTGATTGTCAAAACAAAGCAGGTGCGATGAATAGCATTCAAGGAGGACATGAAACTGCTACAGGAAAATACCAACAAAAGAAGAAAAGCCACCAAAATAAGAGCGCAAGTCACACAGGAAAACACAGAAAAAACTCAAAATAAGTTACGGCTAGACAGTACACCTACATAGGGACAAGAGCTATTGCGAGAACAATTTTTTTTTGTCATTGAGTTTAATTTTTTAAATGTTTTCTGCTGGTGGTGCGCCTCAGAATTTTTTCAATGAAAAAAAATGTGTTTTAGCTCAAAAAAGGATGAAAAACACTGACTTATCGTGTTAAGCAATGCCAGCTAAGATTTATCTGAGAGCCAGATGCAGTCATCAAAAGAGCCACATCCGGCTCTAGAGCCATAGGTTCCCTACCCCTGCACTAAACTGTGGCTTGAATAACGAAGAAAACTTACGTGGCAAGACAAGAGCGGCATGGAACAACGACGACGCCAGAACGACCAACTGAAAAAGCAGGCTTAAATAATAATGACATGATTGAAACAGGTGCGTGAATCCAACACGTAAGACTGGTGAAACACTGGGTCGCCATGGTGACAAAAACAGGAACTAGTGGCATCTTAAACATCCATCCATCCATCCATTTTCTACCGCTTATTCCCTTTTGGGGTTGCGGGGGGCGCTGGCGCTTATCTCAGCTACAATTGGGCGGAAGGCGGGGTACACCCTGGACAAGTCGCCACCTCATCGCAGGGCCAACACAGATAGACAGACAACATTCACACTCACATTCACACACTAGGGCCAATTTAGTGTTGCCAATCAACCTATCCCCAGGTGCATGTCTTTGGAAGTGGTTGGAAGCCGGAGTACCCGGAGGGAACCCACGCATTCACGGGGAGAACATGCAAACTCCACACAGAAAGATCCCGAGGCTGGATTTGAAGCCAGGACTGCAGGACCTTCGTATTGTGAGGCAGACGCACTAACCCCTCTGCCACCGTGAAGCCCAGAACATAACTAAAAAAAAAAAACAGGTCTTGATCCGACAAGTTTGTCAAATTATCGGCCCGTTTCCAAATTACCTTTTGTGTCAAAGATTTTGGAGAAATGTGTTCTGGCACAACTGCAGCCTTTTTTTAGATGAAAATAGCACCTTAGATCCATTTCAGTCTGGATACAAAGCTTTGCAGAGTACTGAATCTCCACTTTTAAAGGTTTTTAATGACTTGCTTTTAATGTCTGATTCTGGCAGCTCTGCCATTTTAGTGCTTTTAGATCTTACAGCTGCCTTTGACACAGTGGACCACACAATTCTTTTAGACCGCCTGAGAGACTGTGTGGGTGTCAGGGGGACTGCGTTACAGTGTCCTACCTGTCTGAGAGGTCCTTCTCTGTCAGGCTGGGGGACGCCACCTCTTCTTCTGCCCCGCTTTACTGTGGTGTCCCCCAGGGATCTATTTTAGGCCCCATCCTGTTCGCTCTTTATCTCCTCCCTCTTGGAGATATTTTTAAGAAACATGGAGTGTTTTATCACTTTTATGCAGATGACTGCCAAATTTATATGCCGATTTCAAAAAGCCACGGCCCCCTGACACCCCTTCTTAACTGTCTATGCGACGTCAAGGCTTGGTTAGCCCAGAATTTTTTCATAATGAATGAGGGAAAAACGGAAATTTTAGTTTTTGGTCCGGCCCTCACTGACTTGGGACCATTGCAAAATGATGTGCGTCCCAAAGTCACCAGCCTTGGCGTCACTATAGACAGAGATTTTAAACTAGACAAACAAGTCAATGGCGTTTTAAAATCGTGTTTTTATCACCTTCCTCTTTTAGTAAAGGTTAAACCGTTTTTATCTTTTAACCTTTTTGAACAAGTCGTGCATGCTTTTATTTCAAGTCGCCTGGACTACAGCAAGGCACTTTATGCTGGCATTAGCCAAAAAGCTCTCTCCCGGTTGCAGTTAGTCCAGAACGCGGCAGCACGACTTTTAACAGGGGCCAGGAAACGCCAGCATATAACCCCAGTTCTTCAGAGTTTGCACTGGCTCCCTGTTCATTTTAGAATTGATTTTAAAACATTGCTGTTTGTTTTTAAATCTTTACATGGACTGGCACCTCAATATATCTCGGACCTCATCCAAATTTACATTCCTGCGCGCGCTCTGAGGTCCGAGAGCCAGTTCCAGCTCGTGGTGCCCAAGACCAGACTTAAGACCAGGGGAGACAGGGCCTTCTCTGTGGTCGGCCCTAAGCTCTGGAACACTCTGCCCCTCCATGTTCAAACTGCTTCCACAGTGGAGTGTTTTAAGTCTCGTCTTAAGACCCACTTTTATTCTTTGGCTTTTAACACTACGTGAGTTGTGTGGTCCTCTGTTGTCCTCTGTGTTTTTTATACTCTTTGATTTCTATTTTACTGTTTTAATTGATTTTACCCTTTAAAATAGTTTTTAATCATATTTGTTTTTATATTGTTTTTTTAATTTATTTTAAGTGAGTGTGAATGTTGTCTGTCTATCTGTGTTGGCCCTGTGATGAGGCGGCGACTTGTCCAGGGTGTACCCCGCCTTCCGCCCGATTGTAGCGGAGATAGGCGCCAAAAGGGAATAAGCGGTAGAAAATGGATGGATGGATGGTTTTGTATTTATTTATTTTTTGTTTCTACTCAGTCATTGGTGGAGCATAATATTGTTTTTTTTTAATATTGTTTTTAACATGGCTGTGCAGCACTTTGGAAAGGTTATTGTTGTTTAAATGTGCTATATAAATAAAGTGGATTGGATTGGATTGAAAAAAAAAACATGACACTTTGAGTCACTAGAGAAAAGCGCTATATAAATATATAATTTATATAATATATATATAATATAATAAATAAATATAATTCACTTCAGAACATGCAAACTCCACACAGAAGTGAAGTGAAGTGAATTATATTTATATAGCGCTTTTTCTCTAGTGACTCAAAGCGCTTTACATAGTGAAACCCAATATCTAAGTTACATTTTTAAACCAGTGTGGGTGGCACTGGGAGCAGGTGGGTAAAGTGTCTTGCCCAAGGACACAACTAGAATAAACTAAAAGGAGAAGTATTGCGTAAAGAGATTATTTTAGATTGTACCTAAAGTCATGACTGTTTTTATTGACTATTGAGTATTTTATTGATTATGGGATAAGCAGCAGAAAATGGATGGATGATACTTTTTCGTCACTTATTGTTTGTCTTTGGTACACTAATGTGTATATTTTAGGCCATTGGTTCTTTGTTTTATTTTTGCAAAAATGTATACAGTATATCTATTTTTATATTGCTATTTTTATCTTTGGTATGAAAATTATTATGTAACAACATCTATTAGTATTTTTTGGTTCTTTGTTGTTGCTATTTTTGTATTATGACAATTTATTATTGGATCATGTTGTACTGCATTTTAATCGTTTGTTCTGTGGTTGTGTGATGTTTTTTGCCTGGACCCCAGGAAGAATAGTGTCCACTGCGGTGTAGACTAATGGGGATCCTTAATAAACTAATAATAAACAACGGTAGTGACTAGGATGACGGAAGCGGGAATCGAACCTACAACCCTCAAGTTGCTGGCACGGCCGCTCTACCAACCGAGCTATGCCGATAGATCCCGATCCTTGGATTGAACTCATGACTATTCAAGACCTTTGTAATGTGAGGCACATGCACTAACCCCTGTTCCACCGTGCTGCCCTATGGTAAACATATTTAGGGATTTTGTGACCAAACACTTTTTCCTTTGGTATTCAGTCCGCCTGTGGACATCTGCCGTGCGTCAGATTGCGTAAACATCGTCTTCGTCTCAGACGCACATAGAAAACCCCTCAATCAGGACGCGGGGTTGACTCTCTTTGTCGAAGCATCCTGCCTATGATGCTTCGCTGAGCTTCACGAGGAGGCTTGAGAGGACGGGACGACATGCATAATCTATTGCAGAGGCATTTACAGTGTGTGTGTGTGTGTCTGTGTGTGTGTGTGGGCGGAGGAGGGGTCTGCGTGAGAGGGACGGGGTCCTGTGCTCGCTCTTATATAAACCCAGAGTGACATGCGAGGCACAGGCTGAAACTCAGCCAGCACACTGCCATTGTTGCTGCCGTGTCCATGGCTTCAGGGCCCCACACCAACACACACACACACACACACACACACACACACACACACACACACACACACACACACACACACACACACACACACACACACACACACACACACACACGACCATACAAAAACAGATAAGCATTCAAAGTGTTCCTACATATCAGAGCTGTCAAAGTTCACGCAGCGGCTTGTTTCTGGGGGCCGGTATATCGATAGAAAACCTCACAATAATGTCAGACTGAATGCTAAAAACGTTATGACAGACCTCCTTAAAAAGCAGAATGGAATTTTACTTTTTTTTTTCTTTTTTTTTTTTACTGATGACACACGCAGAGTGTACATGAAAATAAAGAATGAGGGGTTCACAATATTAACTATGAGGGATGAAACACTGAATATTGACAAAATATGAACGTCACCTACCCTCTCCATCCACATATTTTACAAACCCTGTTTCCATATGAGTTGGGAAATTGTGTTAGATGTAAATATAAACGGAATACAATGATTTGCAAATCATTTTTAAGCCATATTCAGTTGAATATTCTACAAAGAATAAACATATTTGTGATGTTCAAACTGATAAAAAATTTTTTTTTTTTGCAAATAATCATTCACTCTACAATTTGATGCCAGCAACACGTGACAAAGAAGTTGGTAAAGGCGGCAATAAATACTGATAAAGTTGAGGAATGCTCATCAAACACTTATTTGGAACATCTCACAGGTGTGCAGGCTAATTGGGAACAAGTGGGTAAAAAAAAAGCTTCTCAAAAAATGCTCAGTCTTTCACAAGAAAGGATGGGGCGAGGTACACCCCTTTGTCCAAAACTGCTTAAAAGAATAGTCAAGCAGTTTAAGAACAACGTTTCTCAAAGTGCAATTGCAAGAAATTTAGGGATTTCAACACATATGGTCCATAATATCATCAAAAGGTTCAGAGAATCTGGAGAAATCACTCCACGTAAGCGGCATGGCCGGAAACCGTGACCTTCGATCCCTCAGACGGCCCTGCATCAAAAACCGACATCAATCTCTAAAGGATATCACCACATGGGCTCAGGAACACTTCAGAAAACCACTGTCACTAAATACAGTTGGTCGCTACATCTCTACAATGCAAAGCGAAAGCCATTTATCAACAACATCCAGAAACGTCACTGGCTTCTCTGGGCCCGAGATCATTTAAGATGGACTGATGCAAAGTGGAAAAGTGTTTTGTGGTCTGACGAGTTAAATATTTCTTCAAACTTTTTATGATTAAAATTCCCAAAAATAATTCTGGCAAATTTAGAAAATCTTTAGAATCAAATTTAAATCTTATTTCAAAATCTTTTGAATTTCTTTTTCAAATTTTAGTTCTGGAAAATATAGAAGAAATAATGATTAGTCTTAGAAATATAGCTTGGTCCAATTTGTTATATACTCCAACAAAATGCAGATTGGATTTTAACCTAT
>NC_084634.1:11640408-11700408 GCF_033978795.1 Nerophis ophidion | reverse complement strand
CTGCAACAATTAGTTCCCAAACGGTTGAGTGTTGTTGAAAGAAAAGGTGATGTAACACAGTGGTGAACATGCCCTTTCCCAACTACTTTGGCACGTGTTGCAGCCATGAAATTCTAAGTTAATTCAAAAATAAAGTTAATGAGTTTGAACATCAAATATCTTGTCTTTGTAGTGCATTCAGTTGAAAATGGGTTGAAAAGGATTTGCAAATCATTGTATTCCGTTTATATTTACATCTGACACAATTTCCCAACTCATATGGAAACGGGGTTTGTAAAACCTTGATGGATGTTTTTTAGAGATCTTTATTTTTAGCTGACTGCTGCCAATGTTAATTTACGACATAAAAAAGAGATGTGTGTGTTATTAGGATTAAAGAATGATGGACCACAAAATAAAGTGCAGTTCCCCTTTAAGTGTGTCAGTTAAAAACGCACCTTTGAACTCCTCTTACAAGCTATGTCAAACATGACATGCTACTGAGTGTTTGTTTGTTGGGGGTTCTGGATGAGCAGGGGATGCCTTCTGCGAAGACAAAGGCTATTTTTAGCGCTTGGAAGCCATGAGCCCACTTGGCCCGAGTGCAAGCGAGGTGAGACAGGCGGTGGGCAAAGAGAGGCGTGGGGGAAAAGAAGCCAGATTGAGCAGCGAGAAGCAGAAACGGTTGACAGTAGAGACGTCCAATAATATCGGCCGATAAATGCTTCAAAAAGTAAAATGAATGACTGTACAGAGCGGTGCATATCCGGTAAAACACGGACGTAGGTCGAGTATACTCTGGACTGAAGATGTGTGCCTTCATTGTTTTTGTAGCTGTTTTGAGGCATGTTTAAAAAATAAAATAAAAATAATGCTCTTTTTAAAAGTCAAAGTATAGGATTCCAAGCTGCAGTTTTGAGGCATGTTAAAATAAAAATAAAATAATGCACTCTGTGACTTCAATAATAAATATGGCAGTGCCATGTTGGCACTTTTTTTTCCATAACTGGAGTTGAAGTGGTTCTCTTATTTTGGAAAACCTTGTTTTTGATTGACTGATTGAAACTTGTATTAGTAGACTGCACGGTACAGTACATATTCCGTACAATTGACTGAATAAGATTTTCAACTTGTTTAAGTCGATCCACGTTAATCAATTCATGGTGAAGTTACATTGTTTAAAGCAGGGGTCACCAACGTGGTGCCCGCGGGCACCAGGTAGCCCGTAAGGACCAGATGAGTCGCCCGCTGGCCTGTTCTAAAAATAACTCAAATAGCAGCACTTACCAGTGAGCTGCCTCTATTTTTTAAATTGTATTTATTTACTAGCAAGATGGTCTCCCTTTGCTCGACATTTTTAATTCTAAGAGAGACAAAACTCAAATAGGATTTTGAAAATCCAAGAAAATATTTTAAAGACTTGGTTTTCACTTGTTTAAATAAATTCATTTTTTTTTTTTTACTTTGCTTCTTATAACTTTCAGAAAGACAATTTTAGAGAAAAACTACAGCTTTAAAAATTATTTTATAATTTTTAAACACATATACCTTTTTACCTTTTAAATTCCTTCCTCTTCTTTCCTTAAAATTTAAATCAAGTAATTTTTTTTTTTATTGCAAAGAATAATAAATACTTTTTAATCTAATTCTTCATTTTAGCTTCTGTTTTTTCGACAAAGAATATTTGTGAAAAAAACTTATTATGATTAAAATTCCCCAAAAATTATTCTGGCAAATCTAGAAAATCTGTAGAATGAAATATAAATCTTATTTAAAAGTCTTTTGAATTTCTTTTAAAAAATGTTGTTCTGGAAAATCTAGAAGAAATAATGATTTGTCTTGGTTAGAAATATAGCTTGGTCCAATTTGTTGTATATTATAACAAAGTGCAGATTGGATTTTAACCTATTTAAAACATGTCATAAAAATTCTAAAATTAATCTTAATCAGGAAAAATTACCAATGAAGTTCCATAAATTATTCTTTAAATTTTTTCAAAAAGATTCGAATTAGCTAGTTTTTCTCTTCATTTTTTTCGGTTGAATTTAGATTTTTAAAGAGTAGAAATTGAAGATAAACTATGTTTTAAAATTTAATTTTCATTTTTTTCTCCTGTTTTCTCCTCTTTTAAACCGTTCAATCAAGTGTTTTTTTCATCATTTATTCTCTACAAAAAACCTTCAGTAAAAGGAAAAAAAAATGTAAGACGGAATGACAGACAGAAATACCCATTTTATATATATATATATATATATATATATATATATATATATATTAATTTATTAAAGATAAATTGAGCAAAATGGCTATTTCCGGCATTTTATTTAAGTGTGTATCAAACTGGTAGCCCTTCGCATTAATCAGTACCCAGGAAGTAGCTCTTGGTTTCAAAAAAGGTTGGTGACCCCTGTTTTAAAGCATCCAGTGGGGCATCACAAAAAAAATTAGGCATAATAATGTGTTCATTCTACGACTGTATGGATCGGTATCGGTAATTAAGAGTTGGACAATATCGGAATATTGGATATCTGTCCATGCGTGGACTTTGGGGTCTGTTTTCCCGAAAGGCAAAGGAAAGTTGGCGCGGGCAAGGCGTGAAGGTAATGACATACTTATTTATTACTATAAAAAAAAATAAACAAAAAGGCGCGCACAAGGCGGAACTACAAAAACTTGGCTAATAAAACAAAAACTTGCACAGAGGCAGAAACTATGAACATGAAACAAAACTCGAAAACTGTGACATAAAAAAACAAAAACTTACGTGGCATGGCAAGAAGCTAAACTATGAACAGTATCAGAGGTAGCATGGCATGAAGTGAACAGAGGTAACGTCTTCCTGGCAACTTTCGGTTTAAATAATACAGGTGATTGAACAGGTGCGTGAGTCAAAACAAATCAGGTGCGTGACACGACAGGTGAAACTAATTGGTTGGCATGGTAACAAAGCAAACAAAGAAGTGCAAAAACAATGGAGTCTTAAGCAAAACACAACATAACTAAACAAAACATGATCACAAGACATGACAATATCGGCAAAAAAGCCATTATCGGACATCTCAAGTTGAGAGTCACTTAAAATGTGTTGTGAATATTTTACAGTGGTGTCGTTAATTGAGATCAAATCCACTTGGATCAAAACAGTATCAACCTCACAGAGATATCCCGGACATTTTGAGAGATAATGAGGAAGCCAGTCACGTGACCCGTGACGTAGAGGAGGAACCACAGATCCCTTCCCCATCAACAACAATGCTTATCAAGCAGACTTTGTGAGAGCCAACGACGATTACTTTGGGAACAATTATATTATATTTTTGATCACGAACACAAAGAGGATAAACAATACATTTTAAAAGCCGAGTGCTAAGCCGATGTAGCTTTATTGTGACACTATAGCATTAGCAGCATTGCTAAGTACTAAACATGCAAGCTAACCATAATAAACCTCTACAAATATAACAAAATAAACACTTACTGTAATATTTCCACTCTTGCTGAGATGCCAACAGACGGGACGCTCATATAAGTCCGTTTAGATGAAGAATCACAGTCCTCACAAAGGGTTAATAAAAAGTTGCCACAATTAGCATCTTTTTGTGTATTTTTTGTCGGTCCATGGCCACATTAGTCTACTAGCAATTGAGAGATGCATGAATCATAATCTAGAATTTACTTTTAACAAGTTTGAGACTAAGCAGAAGCAGCCGGCAGCTCGGTTTGTCAACAATAGCGGCGTAAGCTAGCAGTAGCTCACTGCTATCAATGCGCCGCTAGAATTGTCCTTCTGCGTTGGCGCTTATAATTACAATATCTGTTGTGTTTTTAGTGTTTTCCTGCCTTCTCCTTTGTCTGCACCTGTGTATTTAGTGATTCGTCCTCGGCGAGGGGCGGACCTTGAGGCACACCTGACCTACTCAGTGGCCTAGTGGTTCGAGTGTCCGCCCTGAGATCGGTAGGTTGTGAGTTTAAACCCCGGTCGAGTCATACCAAATACTATGAAAATGGGACCCATTACCTCCCTGCTTGGCATTCAGCATCCAGGGTTGGAATTGGGGGTTAAATGACCAAAAATGATTCCCGGGCGCGGCACCAAGAAATGGGAAGCTGTCATAGAACCACATACTTCAAAGACACGAGAAGAAGACGAAGGTCACGACATGTAAATGGAGTATTGTTGCTTTCTGGATAATTTTAGAGAGTATAATGAGAGGATTCTCCATCTGTTGACTCAGTTGTTAGATATTTATTTACACTTTAGAATGCATAAACAAGTCAAGCATGTGTGTTCTTGTCTTACATAAGGATTGTGAATGATAAACAGCACATTTCCAGTGTGACTGACCTAATAATATGGTCAGAATGCAAAAGTGTTGCTACATTGAGGTCAATCTACGGAAATTACCAAAGGTATTTGGAGAAGAATATTCAAAGTGACTGAATTTGTGGTGTTTGGAGGGTATTTTCACATACTTTGCTGATTGTTAACACAATTGGATATGGTTGAATGGATGCAATGAAACTCAAATAAACATATGAAGTCAACTTGTTTTTACTCTCTACTGCAACTTTAAAGAAGTAATTATTTTTCTACAGGTAAAACACTTCCTTGTGGTCAACATAACATGTAATGGTGGTTCTTTGGTCAAAATGTTGCATAGATGATGTTTTACGGACCGTCTTCGAGCCGCTTTCTAGACGTTTCTTCAGGATGCGCCGTTTTGGGGGCGCTCTTATTTACATGCTTCCCCTTTGACTGCGTCTTCTCCCCGTCATCTTTTTTGCTATTTTACCACTTTCTTACCACTACTCGGTTCATCACGGCTGCTCCTAATAAAGGCTAACAAGGCCCACCTGGGCCATCTACGCACCTGTTGCTTTTTAATGTTCCTGAAGGAACTCTCCTCAAAGAAAAATAAAGTACTATCTATCTCAGTGGTTCTCAAATGGGGGTACGCGTACCCCTGGGGGTACTTGAAGGTATGCCAAGGGGTACGTGACATTTTAAAAAAATATTCTAAAAAAAAAGCAACAATTCAAAAAACCTTTATAAATATATTTATTGAATAAAACTTCAACAAAATATGAATTTAAGTTCATAAACTGTGAAAAGAAATGCAATAATGCAATATTCAGTGTTGACAGCAAGATTTTTTGTGGACATGTTCCATAAATATTGTGAAGAAATGTTGAGAATTAAGTTCATGAATCCAGTTGGATCTCTATTACAATCCCCAAAGAGGGCACTTTAAGTAGATGATTGCTTCTATGTGTAGAAATCTTTATTTATAATTGAATCACTTGTTTATTTTTCAACACGTTTTTTGTTGAAGTGAAGTGAATTATATTTATATAGCGCTTTTCTCTAGTGACTCAAAGCGCTTTTACATAGTGAAACCCAATATCTAATTTACATTTAAACCAGTGTGGGTGGCACTGGGAGCAGGTGGGTAAAGTGTCTTGCCCAAGGACACAACGGCAGTGACTAGGATGGCGGAAGCGGGAATCGAACCTGCAACCCTCAAGTTGCTGGCACGGCCGCTCTTCCAAATAGTTAAAGAAAGACCACTACTAATGAGCAATATTTTGCACTGTTACACAATCGAATAAATCAGAAACTGATGACATAGTGCTGTATTTTAGTTCTTTATCGCTTTATTTCAACCAAAAATGCTTTGCTCTCATTAGGGGGTACTTGAATTAAAAAAAATGTTCACAGGGGGTAAATCACTGAAAAAATGTTGAGAACTACTGATCTATCTGTCTTTGAGGCCGGTCCTGACCCACCCCGTTCCGCGGCAGCCCCGCAGGCCACGCCCCCTCCACAAACTGCTTGGAGTGAGGAATTAAGAATCCTTTTCAGCAAAAACACTATGGACAGTTTTAATTCCGGTTTAAGGCGTTAAAAAAAAAATGAAGTTTTCAACCTGAGTTTGTCCAACAGATGGCGCCACAGCACAGACAATAAAGCATATTTTGAGTTTCCCTGCTGTAGTTTAATGAAAACTTTTAAACAACGATTTTCTCGATGGTTGTCATTTACATTTAAATCACTTCCTGGTCTGGTTCCCGCTTATTTGTGTTCTTTTATGTATGCAGATTCCAGTTGCTACATCTTAAGGTCGCAGAACACAAGTAGCATGTTTGTTCCAAGAGCAAACACAAATCTCAGCAAAAAATCTTTCAGATATCTTTTAGTTCATGGAATAACTGACAGAAGGATCACTTTGGGGGAATTGCAGGCCATTTTAAAGGATCGTGAAACTGTTTCTAACGGGGCACTGTACTTGTGTTTAAGTTGTTTTTATGTTAATATTTGTAAGTAGTAGTAGGACTTGGTGTTGACCTGGTTAAAACAAGTATTTTGATCGATTGATCGATTGAAAAAAAATCCATAGATTAGCTGCACTGTTTTATAAGCCGCAGGGTTCAAAGCATTGATTTATAGTCTGAAATATACTTTATGATGTGTAGTTACTGATTTTTCAGTTGTAGCAGGGAGAAAAAAAAGGCTGATACTGATAAAGAGTCCGATACCATCCATCCATCTTTTGAGGTTGCTGGAACCTATCTCAGCTGCATTCGGGGGAACTGCGGGATACACCCTGGACAAGTCACCACCTCATGATACCATGATGTCCGATCACAATATACATCAGAAAGCCAGATATCAGTCGATCTTTACTCTGTATTCACCTTTGCTGCTTTGTGTGAAGCGTTTGTGTGGGGAAGCAAATGGAAAACACACACGCTGACCTGAAAAGAGATATGGATGAATCACGCTGCACTGCATCGCCCCAAGGCCTGGGATTTTAGTGTGTGGACACATGTGTGACAACCAAAACATACGCTCTGGAGCATCATTCCAGAAGCAATACCTCGTGCCAAAAGGGGCCCGTCATTATTCCACTTGTCCGGTCCTGACACAAGTCAGAGCTCAGGGGGGCCTCACACTTGTGTTCCAGAGTGCTTACCCAGCAGGCACAAGACATTGAAACAACGTTGAGAACTCGTTGAATTAGGTCCTGACGTTGAGGACCTCAAACATACCGTTGAAACAACATGCTTTTTGACGTTTAATCAATGTTGGGTTCTGAAATCGATTTGACTATTGAAATGTGGTCATTTCACAACCACTATTATACAACGTTAAAACATGCTTTTTGACAACGTTTAATCAATGTTGGCTTCTGACGTCGATTTTAACATCGACATTTGGTCACTTCCCAACCAATATTCTACAACACAAATACAACATTGAAACAACATGCTTTTTGACGTTTAATCAATGTTGGGTTGTGACCTTGATTTGACCAAAAGAAATATGGTAATTTCCCAACCATTGTTCTACAACAAAAATACAACGTTGAAACAACATGTTTTTTGACAACGTTTAATCAATGTTGGCTTCTGACGTTGATTTTAACATTGAAATTTGGTCCTTTCCCAACCAATATTCTACAACACAAATACAACGTTGAAACAACATGCTTTTTGACAACGTTTAATCAATGTTGGCTTCTGACGTTGATTTTAACATTGAAATTTGGTCCTTTCCCAACCAATATTCTGCAACACAAATACAACGTTGAAACAACATGCTTTTTGACAACGTTTAATCAATGTTGGCTTCTGACGTCGATTTTAACATTGAAATTTGGTCCTTTCCCAACCAATATTCTACAACACAAATACAACATTGAAACAACATGCTTTTTGACGACGTTTAATCAATTATGGGTTCTGAAATCGATTTGACCATTGAAATGTGGTCATTTCCCAGCCAATATTCTACAACACAAATACAACGTTAAAACAACATGCTTTTTGACAACGTTTAATCAAAGTTGGCTTCTGACGTCGATTTTAACATTGAAATTTGGTCACTTCCCAACCAATATTCTACAACACAAATACAACATTGAAACAACATGCTTTTTGACAACGTTTAATCAATGTTGGGTTGTGACGTTGATTTGACCAAAAGAAATATGGTCATTTCCCAACCATTGTTCTACAACAAAAATACAACGTTGAAACATGCTTTTTGACGACGTTTAATCAATGTTGGCTTCTGACGTCGATTTTAACATTGAAATTTGGTCACTTCCCAACCAATATTCTACAACACAAATACAACATTGAAACAACATGCTTTTTGACAACGTTTAATCAATGTTGGGTTGTGACGTTGATTTGACCAAAAGAAATATGGTCATTTCCCAACCATTGTTCTACAACAAAAATACAACGTTGAAACATGCTTTTTGACGACGTTTAATCAATGTTGGCTTCTGACGTCGATTTTAACATTGAAATTTGGTCATTTCCCAACCAATATTCTACAACACAAATACAACATTGAAACAACATGCTTTTTGACAACGTTTAATCAATGTTGGCTTCTGACATCGATTTGACTATTGAAATGTGGTCATTTCCCAACCAATATTCTACAACACAAATACAACGTTAAAACAACATGCTTTTTGACAACTTTTAATCAATGTTGGCTTCTGACGTTGATTTTAACATTGAAATTTGGTCATTTCCCAACCAATATTCTACAACACAAATACAACATTGAAACAACATGCTTTTTGACGACGTTTAATCAATTATGGGTTCTGAAATCGATTTGACCATTGATATGTGGTCATTTCACAACCAATATTCTACCACACAAATACAATGTCAAAACAACATGCTTTTTGACAACGTTTAATCAATGTTGGCTTCTGACGTCGATTTTAACATTGAAATTTGGTCATTTCCCAACCAGTACAAATACAACATTGAAACATCATGCTTTTTGATGTTTAATCAATGTTGGGTTGTGACGTTGATTTGACCAAAAGAAATATGGTCATTTCCCAACCATTGTTCTACAACAAAAATACAACATTGAAAGAACATGCTTTTTGACAACGTTTAATCAATGTTGGCTTCTGACATCGATTTGACCATTGAAATGTGGTCATTTCACAACCAATATTCAACAACACAAATACAATGTTAAAACAACATGCTTTTGACAACGTTTGATCAATGTTGGCTTCTGACGTCGATTTTAACATTGAAATTTGGTCATTTCCCAACCAATATTCTACAACACAAATACAACATTGAAACAACATCCTTTTTGACGTTTAATCAATGTTGGGTTGTGACGTTGATTTGACCAAAAGAAATATAGTAATTTCCCAACCATTGTTCTCCAACAAAAATACAACGTTGAAACAACATGCTTTTTGACGACGTTCAATCAATGTCGGGTTCTGACGTCGATTACACCATTGAAATTTGGTCATTTCCCAACCAATATTCTACAATGCAAATACAACGTTGAAACAAGATGCTTTTGACGATGTTTAATCAATGTTGGTGTCACAGTCATTTGGTGTCGAACCCCAAGATGCAGAGAAGGAGGCAAGCATTTGGTAAGTAAACATGATTTATTTAAATACTAAGACAAAACCAAAACCAAAAGGGTACAAACAAAAAGCGCGCACATGGGCGGAATAACTAACTAAGGGTCTTTAGCATAGAAGCTAGCAAGAAAGAAAGAAGGACCTAGCGTGGAAGCTAGCGGGTAGCAAACAGGAAAAACTGGAAATGGCTAATGCTAACAGAAACAACTTACCGCTACGACGACCATGACAAACTGTAGCACGACAGGTAGTAGTGAAGTGAAGTGAATTATATTTATATAGCGCTTTTCTCTAGTGACTCAAAGCACTTTTACATAGTGAAACCCAATATCTAAGTTACATTTAAACCAGTGTGGGCGACACTGGGAGCAGGTGGGTAAAGTGTCTTGCCCAAGGACACAACGGCAGTGACTAGGATGGCGGAAGCGGGGATCGAACCTGGAACCCTCAAGTTGCTGGCACGCCCGCTCTACCAACCGAGCTATACCGCCCCAGTAGTAGCTGTAACAAAACGACACGACAAGAGCGACATGTGGCAACGACAATACAAATAACAATACAATGATCCAGCAACTGACACAACACAAACCAGGTACAAATACGAGCGGGCTGATTGGCAACAGGTGTGGCCAGGTGCCAATCAGCCGCAGCTGAGGAGGAGCACAGCACTCAGGGAACAGGACAGGAAGCTGACAAAATAAGAGCACTAGACAGGAACTAAGGACAGGAAATACTAAACACACAGAGGAAACAGACAAATGCAGAGGAAAAAACTAAAACAGACAAACTGTCAGGGGAAAGCCTGAAAGTTGGGTTGCGGCGTTGATTTGACCATTGAATTGTGGTCATTTCCCAACCAGTATTCTACAACACAAATACAATGTTGAAACAACATGCTTTTTGACGACATTTAATCAATGTTGGGTTCTGACATCGATTTGACTATTGAAATTTGGTCATTTCCCAACCAATATTGTAAAACATAAATACAACGTTGAAACAACATGCTTTTTGAAGACGTTTAATCAATGTTGGGTTCTGACGCCGATTTGACTATTGAGATTTGGTCATTTCCCAACAAATATTCTACAACAAAAATACAATGTTAAAACAACATGCTTTTTGACAACGTTTAATTAATGTTAGTTTCTGACGTCGATTTTAACATTGAGATTTGGTCATTTCCCAACCAATATTCTACAACACAAATACAATGTTGAAACAACATGATTTTTGACAATGTTTAATCAATGTTGGGTTCTGACGCCGATTTGACTATTGAGATTTGGTCATTTCCCAACAAATATTCTACAACAAAAATACAATGTTAAAACAACATGCTTTTTGACAACGTTTAATTAATGTTAGTTTCTGACGTCGATTTTAACATTGAGATTTGGTCATTTCCCAACCAATATTCTACAACACAAATACAACGTTGAAACAACATGATTTTTGACAACGTTTAATCAATGTTGGGTTCTGACGTCGATTTGACTATTGAAATTTGGTCATTTCCCAACCAATATTCTACAACACAAATACAACGTTGAAACAACATGCTTTTTGACGACGTTTAATCCAAAGTTGGGTTCTGACGTCGATTTGACTATTGAAATTTGGTCAATCCCCAACCAATTTTCTAGAACAAAAATACAATGTTGAAAGAACATGATTTTTGACGACCTTTATTCAATGTCAGGTTGTGACATTGATCTGACCGTTGACATTTGGTCATTTCCCAACCAACAACGTGGATCCAACGTTAGACACCAACGTGTTCTCAATTGAAAAATACAACAATTTTGCAATGTTGTTTCAAAGCCCTGTGATGAGATGGCGACTTGCTCCGAGTGTACCCCGCCAAATTTGGAGAAAAAAAATGTGTCTGGGGGCCGGTATATCGATAGAAAACCTCACAATATTGTCTGACTGAATGCTAAAAACGTTATGACAGACCTCCTTAAAAAGCGGAATGGAATTTTACTTTTTTTTTTTTTTTACTGATGACACACGCAGACTGTACATGAAAATAAAGAATGTGGGGTTTACAATATTAACTATGAGGGATAAAACACTTAATATTGACAAAATATGAACGTCACCTACCCTCTCCATCCACATATATCTTACAAACCCCGTTTCCATATGAGTTGGGAAATTGTGTTAGATGTAAATATAAACGGAAAACAATGATTTGCAAATAATTTTCAACCCATATTCAGTTGAATATTCTACAAAGACAACATATTTGATGTTCAAACTCATAAACACGTGGCAATAAATACTGATAAAGTTGAGGAATGCTCATCAAACACTTATTCGGAACATCCCACAGGTAAGCAGGCTAATTGGGAACAGGTGGGTGCCATGATTGGGTATAAAAACAGCTTCCCAAAAAATGCTCAGTCTTTCACAAGAAAGGATGGGGCGAGGTACACCCCTTTGTCCACAACTGTGTGAGCAAATAGTCAAACAGGTTAAGTACTACGTTTCTCAAAGTGCAATTGCAAGAAATTTAGGGATTTCAACATCTACGGTCCATAATGTCATCAAAAAGTTCAGAGAATCTGGAGAAATCACTCCACGTAAGCGGCATGGCCGGAAACCAACATTAAATGACCGTGACCTTCGATCCCTCAGACGGCACTGTATCAAAAACCGACATCAATCTCTAAAGGATATCACCACATGTGCTCAGGAACAATTCAGAAAACCACTGTCACTAAATACAGTTCGTCGTTACATCTGTAAGTGCAAGTTAAAGCTCTACTATGCAAAGCGAAAGCCATTTATCAACAACATCCAGAAACGCCGCCGGCTTCTCTGAGCCCCAGATCATCTAAAATGGACTGATACAAAGTAGAAAAGTGCTCTGTGGTCTGACGAGTCCCCATTTCAAATTGTTTATGGAAATATCAATCAATGTCAATCAATGTTTATTTATATAGCCCTAAATCACAAATGTCTCAAAGGACTGTACAAACCATTACGACTACGACATCCTCGGAAGAACCCACAAAAGGGCAAGGAAAACTCACACCTAGTGGGCAGGGAGAATTCACATCCAGTGGGACGCCAATGACAATGCTGACTATGAGAAACCTTGGAGAGGACCTCAGATGTGGGCAACCCCCCCCCTCTAGGGGACCGAAAGCAATGGATGTCGAGCGGGTCTAACATGATACTGTGAAAGTTCAATCCATAGTGGCTCCAACACAGCCGCGAGAGTTCAGTTCAAAGCGGATCCAAGACAGCAGCGAGAGTATATTCGACATCGTGTCATCCGGACCAAAGGGGAAGCAAACCATCCAGTCTGTTATCGACGCAAAGTTCAAAAGCCAGCATCTGTGATGGTATGGGGGTGCATTAGTGCCCAAGGCATGGGTAACTAACACATCTGTGAAGGCACCATTAATGTTGAAAGGTACATACAGATTTTGAAACAACATATGCTGCCATCTAAGTGCCGTCTTTTTCATGGACGCCCCTGCTTATTTCAGCAAGACAATACCAAGCCACATTCAGCAAGTGTTACAACAGCGTGGCTTCATAAAAAAAGAGTGCGGGTACTTTCCTGGCCCGCCTGCAGTCCAGACCTGTCTCCCATCCAAAATGTGTGGTGCATTTTGAAGCGGAAAATACAACAGCAGAGACTGTTGAACGACTGAAGCTCTACATAAAACAAGAATGGGAAAGAATTCCACTTTCCAATGTTTCCTCTGTTCCCAAATGTTTATTGAGTGTTGTTAAAAGAAAAGGTGATGTCACACAGTGGTGAACATGCCCTTTCCCAACTACTTTGGCACATGTTGCAGCCATGAAATTATAAGTTTATTAATATTTGCAAAAAAAAATAAATAAAGTTTATGAGTTTGAACATCAAACATCTTGTCTTTGTAGTGCATTCAATTGAATATGGGTTGAAAAGGATTTGCAAATCATTGTATTCTGTTTTTTTATTGACCTCTAACACAATTTCCCAACTTAAATGGAAACGGGTTTTGTATGTCCTGAAAACAACCGCTACAACATATACATATATACATACATACACACACGCGCTACAGTCCAGACAATACGGTACTAATAATCGTTATGCTATCGGCCCCGGAAAAATTATATCCGTAGATGTCGAAGATGCATGTGTAAGGACACCATCTCACACAAATGCTCAGATCATCACACGACTCATCCAGTATCACACACACACACACACACACACACACACACACACACACACACACACACACATTCACACTCTCTTGCATGATTTTCCAGTCGTCGCTGCTTAGCTTCCTGCATGCAATCTCCCCCCCACACTAAATATATGACAGCAGACCCCCCCCCCCGCCCCCCCCCCCCACTCTCACACACACACACGCACACACACACACACACACACACACACACACACACACACACACACACACACACACACACACACACACACACACACACACACACACACGCACAGTCAGTCTTTACAGGAACAATCTGTCCTGTTAATGCGAGGTCACAGCAGACCATTTTTTCCCACTTATCAGCCCGTTGGATTGAAATAAAGCCCGGTCATGGCTTCACTGTTGCCTAGAAACACAACAGCCAGCGTCAATAATGGGATTCTGCCTACAACCTACAGGCCCCGTTAGAGCCGCATTGTCCTTTTGGCGCAGCTCGTGCCTGCAACCATTCCTAGTAAGGTTTTTTTTTTAACAATAACCAATCTCGTAACTATTTAAAGGCCTACTGAAACCCACCTGATAGTCTGATAGTTTATATATCAATGATGAAATATTAACATTGCAACACATGCCAATACGGCCTTTTTAGTTTACTAAATTACAATTTCAAATTTCCCGGGAGTTTCGTCTTGAAAACGTCGTGTAATGATGACGTGTATGCAATACGTCGCATGTTTTTAGGAAGTATGAGCGCTGCACACACACACAGCTAAATGTCGTCTGCTTTAACGGCATAATTACACAGTATTTTGGAGATCTGTGTTGCTGAATCTTTTGCAATTTGTTCAATTAATATTGGAGAAGTCAAAGTAGAAAGATGGAGTAGGGAAGCTTTAGCCTTTAGCCACACAAACACACTGTGATTCCTTGATTAAAATTCCTTGAGGTGAAACTTTCCTATGGATCACAGCGCGGTCAAGCGAACACGGATCCTGACTACATGTCAACCGGCAGGTTTCGGTGAGAAAATTGTGGTTAAAAAGTCAGTTCTTACCGGAGAAAAGCTGAGCTTGTGCCGTCCATAGCTACCGTCGACTCCCCCGAGACACTGCACGTCAAGACACCCGTGTACACACCCTTCCGACTATCAGGTACTATTAAACTCAGTAAAACACTAGCAACACAATAGAAAGATAAGGGATTTCCCAGAATTATCCTAGTAAATGTGTCTAAAAAAATCGGAATCCGTCCCAATGCAATCTTGCTTTTTTTTCTAGTTCGTCGCTATCAATATCCTCAAACACGGATCTTTCATCCTCGCTCAAATTAATGGGGAAATTGTCGTTTTCTCGGTCCGAATAGCACTTTTCGTTGGAGGCTCCCATTAAAATCAATGTGAATATGTGAGGAGCCATCAAACATGTGACGTCATCGTCTGCGACTTCCGGTAGAGGCAGGGCTTTTCTCCTAGCATCGAACGTTGCGAACTTTATCGTGGATTTTCTCTTATACTTAGACATAGAACATCTTTATTGTCCCCGAGGGGCAATTTGGTTTGCAGCAGTAGTCATTAAAAACAAGGTTCAACAGTAAAAACGAGGTACAACAATAAAAACAAGGTAGAACAGTAAAAACGAGGTACAAATACATAAAATACATACAACATACAAACCATCATAAAGCTAAAAACTAAAAACATTTGTAGTACAATAAAAACTAATCACATGTCGCTTCCCACTACAGTCACTACATAGCAGCTAAGCTTGTTTAAGGAGCTCATTTATAAAAACAACAGTTGAAGAAACAAAGGATCTTATGTATCGGTTGTTTTTGGCCTTTCTATTGGTTCAGGGGGTTCAAGGTAGTGCCTATGGTCTTTTGGCACACCTTGATTAGATAGATAGATAGATAGATGGATAGATAGATAGATAGATAGTACTTTATTTATTCGGTCAGGAGAGTTCCTTCAGGAAAATAAAAATTTTCAGCACAATCCCATTCAAGATCAGACAAACATTACAGGGAGACAGAACAGGATCGCTGACGGGTCTGCCGGCTTCCAGCGCCCCTTACAAAAAAGGTGAGATACAGGTAAACAAGGGGGGGGGGAGAAAAACATAGAAGATTAAAATAAAATAAAAAAATCGGTCTTAGCCTGGGCCCTGGAGAGGGGGTGCAGACTGAGGCAAAGAGAAAAAAACAACTCATAGCCATAGAACACATCCCTCTTACATGTGTGTAAGAGGGAAACATCAAACATCAAAGAACACAGAGGACATTAAAGACATTAAAGCAGCTGATGCAACAAGACACTTCTACATACAGCTAGGAATAAAAAAGTAAAAGAAACATGTCCACTGTGGTGGCCTCTGCGGTATTACACGCCATCGTCCGCTGGGGTGGAGGGAGCATGGCCAGAGACAGGAGCAGACCCAACAAAGCAACCAAGACAGCCGACTCCACTCTGGGCCAATGTCCAGTCCGCATGGATGAGCGAGGATACGTCCAAGGTGACTGAGGTGTCCGACACCTGCTCACCCAGCCAAGACATCGCGAAGCCTCTCCGTCCCAGCGCTCAGAACTAGCTCCACAGCCCTGTCCCCCTCATCCACATCTCCTCCAGTCCCTCCAAACAGACTCCGGTGTGGCAGACACCCAGCAGCTGGTCTCCATGGCCAAAAGGCTCCCGGGAGGCAGAACCAGAAAAAAAAGCACCACAGAGGTCACAAAAGTGCCACCTCTTGTCACACAGTCCCAAAGGGTCCCGGACCAAAAGGCAAGAAAACATAATAACACATGAAAACAAGAGGGAAACACAAAAGGATGACACAAGAGCACAGAGCTCCTGCCAACAGCAGCGCCATCTTGGATTATACAACCTAGTCTGTTTTTATTGGCCACACTGAGGTTACCAAAACCAGGAAGTGATAGAATATGTTAAAATAGACTTGATACAAGATTAATGTTTCCTGCTGGCTCCGCTGTGAACGGGACTCTCGCTGCTGTGTTGGATCCGCTTTGGACTGGACTCTCGCGACTGTGTTGGATCCAATATGGATTGAACTTTCACAGTATCATGTTAGACCCGCTCGACATCCATTGCTTTCCTCCTCTCCAAGCTTCTCATAGTCATCATTGTCACTGACGTCCCACTGGGTGTGAGTTTTCCTTGCCCTTGAGTGGGCCTACCGAGGATGTGGTAGTGGTTTGTGTTGTGGTTGGTGCAGCCCTTTGAGACACTAGTGATTTAGGTCTATATAAGTAAACACTGATTGATTGATTGATAATAAAACATCCTCATCAGTGTCCTATCAACCTGAAAACCCCTCAGTTTCCTCAAGAAAAAAAGCCTCTGATTGGCCTTCTTGCAAATACGGTCAGTGTTGGCATCAAAGGTCAATGTATTGTCTAAAATTGTGCCTAGATACCTGTATTCACTGACTATCTCAACAGCAGAGCCAATAATGAGAATGGGTGCTTTGTGAGGGGGATCACGACGAAAGTCAATGTACATCTCCTTCGTTTTATCGCCGTTAAGCTCCAGCTACAAATCATCGCACCATTTCATAGCGTTCTCCAGAACAGGACCGTGGTCTGACTCTTTGTCCTGCAGGAGGCTGACTATGACCGAGTCGTCGGCAAACTCAATGATGTGCTTGGACTGAAGTGTGCTCTGACAGTCATTTGTGTACAGTACAAACAGCAGGGGGGGCAGGACCAGTCTCTACTAAATCTTTTCAGCAAAAATATGGCAATATCGCGAAATGATCAAGTATGACACATAGAATGGACCTGCTATCCCCGTTTAATCATCCTCGCTCATCAATGCGGACTGGACACTGGCCGAGAGTGGAGTCGGCTGTCTTAGTTGCCTTGTTGGGTCTGCTCCTGTCTCTGGCCATGCTTCCTCCACCCCAGCAGACGATGGCGTGGAACACCGCAGAGGCCACCACAGTGGATATGTTTCTTTTACTTTTTATTCATAGCTGTATGTAGAAGTGTCTGCTTGTATCAGCTGCTTTAATGTCTTTAATGTCCTCTGTGTTCTTTGATGTTTGATGTTTCCCTCTTACGCACATGGAAGAGGGATGTGTACTATGGCTATGAGTTGTTGTTGTTTTTTTTGTTTTTTTTTCCTTGGCCTCAGTTTGCACCCCCACTCCAGGGCCTAGGCTAAGACCGATTTTTTAATTTTATTTTAATCTTCTATTTTTTTTCTTTCCCCTCCCCCCCACCCTCCTTGTTTACCTGTATGTCATCTTTTTTTGTAAGGGGCGCTGGAAGCCGGCAGACCCGTCAGCGATCCTGTTCTGTCTCCCTGTAATGTTTGTCTGATCTTGAATGGGATTGTGCTCAAAATTGTAATTTTCCTGAAGGAACTCTCCTGACGGAATAAATAAAGTACTATCTATCTATCTATCTATCTGTCTAAATAAGAAAATCTAATTTCAGTATGCCTTTAACCAACGGTGTAGAATTTCTCAACAGTGAAGGTTATATTTGTGGAACTTGCACATATTAAACAGCTTGCCAGGTCTATCATTGGTTTCATACAAAAGCAGCTGGCTTCAAAAGGACAACGGATAGGCGCCTGCCATTCAAAAGTGATTCATCAAACCCAGCCATTTGACTGGTCCGTGCACAAAACGAATCGATTCACGCGATTCTTATTCATACCGATTTAAATAGCTTCATAAATTTCAAAATCGATCAAAAAGATATCATTCATCGGCGGTCACTCGAACGAGTATGACGATGCTCCTGGTAGGGGTGTATCCCTTTATGGAGGATGCTTGTGCGTGACTTTGTTTTACGTGGGGAGACTGGTGCACAGACCGTCACCACACGATCCTTGACAGAAATCGGGTCAGGGTCCAGTGGCATGGAGTCCAAGACGACTGGGGACCCTTTTCTGATGCAGCCTTCCTCCGCCATTGTGACACCTATAATTAGTCACAATTGTTTTGTAAAATGAATGTGTAAATAGAGTATCCTAATTTAGTTCAAGGTATTTTCATATCTAAAGTCACGCCATCCTAGTCCCCACCCACACTGGTTTAAATGTAACTTAGATATTGGGTTCCACTATGTAAAGCGCTTTGAGTCACTAGAGAAAAAGCGCTATATAAATATAATTCACTTCACTTCACAGTTAGTGTTAGGTTCCAAGCTGAATGCCACGGACATGTTATTCCGCCACGCCAGCAGAGGGAGCACTCGAATAGGAAAGGAGGGAAATGGGAGGTGCTCATTAGTGCTTCCGGGTCTCAGTCAGGCCACACCCTGCAATGAGAACGCAATCAAGCACTTTGTGTCTTCTTTTTATCCCTATAAAACAGGACACACCATTACAAATACTGGGACCAGGCTACTCAATGCGAGGCCTGTAACACCATCGCAGCCGTTTTGGTAGTTCTTAAAATCTACCGTCTTTCGCCTGTTCCGCCGTTGAGGTCTTCACCGTATCCCTGGCTAGGTGGCAGTCAGGTACTAGGTACTATCTACACACATATGTACACTATTTTCCGGACGATAGGGCGCACCGGATTATAAGGCGAACTGCCGACGGATAGCAGATGTTTCGTTTTTTTTTCATATATAAAAAGGCACACATTGTGCATTGTCACGGCGGGGTCGATCCTCCCAGATTGCAGACGGACAACTCCGGACGACAGTGTGAGGTAGGAACATGATTTCATCCATAAATCATACACAGTACCATATGCGGGAAACAAACAAAAACAATTGATTATAGATTTTACTTGAAAAAAAGCACTTTACATTGAGCAAACAACCTCAAAGTGCTACAGTGTAATAAAATAACAATAATAATAATAAATGATAAATGGGTTGTACTTGTATAGCGCTTCTCTACCTTCAAGGTACTCAAAGCGCTTTAAATAAATAAATAATAAATGGGTTGTACTTGTATAGCGCTTTTCTACCTTCAAGGTACTCAAAGCGCTTTGACACTACTTCCACATTTACCCATTCACACACACATTCACACACTGATGGAGGGAGCTGCCATGCAAGGCGCCAACCTGCACCCATCAGGAGCAAGGGTGAAGTGTCTTGCTCAGGACACAACGGACGTGACGAGGTTGGTGCTAGGTGGGATTTGAACCAGGGCCCCTCGGGTTGCGCACGGCCACTCTCCCACTGCGCCACGCCGAAAGTTTTTTTTTAAACAGAAGGGTTTTTAAGCCTTTTTTAAAAGCATCCACAGTCTGTGGTGCCCTCAGGTGGTCAGGGAGAGCGTTCCACAGACTGGGAGCGGCGGAGCAGAAAGCCCGGTCTCCCATAGTTTGTAGCTTTGTCATTGGAGGAGGTTAGCCTGATTGGAGCGGAGGTGTGGTGTGGAGGTTTTGGGGGTGAGCAGTTCTTTGAGATAGAGGGTGGCCTTTCCATGGAGGCACTGAAGGGAACAAAAGGGATGTGTGCCGATTGCACGCGGAAGCTAAGGCAAAAAAAAAACCTAGCACAGGAATCGTAAATCAAGAAAACAAGGAACACCCAACGTAACTCTTGCATTCGCAAACAAGGGAGCCAGGCTGAAAGTGGCGAGCAAGGTGAATAAAAAGCTCTCTGATTAGAGGTAGACTGCAGGTGAGCGTGCCGACCACTAACCAGAGGCAGGTGAACCCAATTCATCCCCACAAAACAGGAACTAAGGGAGTCAAAAAATACCCTATTTCCTTGAATTGCCGCTCGGTATGTAGTGAAGTGAATTATATTTATATAGCGCTTTTCTCTATTGACTCAAAGCACTTTACATAGTGAAACCCAATATCTAAGTTACATTTTTAAACCAGTGTGGGTGGCACTGGGAGCAGGTGGGTAAAGTGTCTTGCCCAAGGACACAACAGCAGTGACTAGGATGGCAGAAGCAGGGATTTAACCTGCATTCCTCAAGTTGCTGGCACGGCCGCTCAACCAACCGCATTCCTCGTTTTACTGCCGGATCAAACTCGTGCCTCAAAATACTTAGCGCATGCTTTGAATTACTGCCGGGTGAAATTTGTTTAGCAAAATAATTAGCGCATGTCGAGTTTTAACCAGTTAAAACTCGTTTCGCAGAATAATTAGCATATGCCTCGTTTTACTGCCGGGATCAAACTCGTTTCGTAGAATAGTTAGCATACCGGTAAACCTCGTTTTACTTCTGGGACAAACTCGTCACGTGACGAGTTTGACCCATACTTCAAACTCGTTTCGTAGAATAGTTAGCATACCGGTATGCCTTGTTTTACTTCGCTAAGTATGGGTCAAACTCGTCACGTGACGAGTTTGACCCATACTTAGCGCATGCTTTGAATTACTGACGGATCAAATTTGTTTAGCAAAATAATTAGCACGTCGAGTTTTAAAACTCGTTTCGCAGAATAATTAGCATACCGGTATGCTATGTCACGTGACGAGTTTGACCCGGATGTAGTACAAGGCATCATTTTCCAAAATGGAGGAGGCTGAATTCAAGAATTTAAAAATCGCATAAAGCAGGGGTGTCAAACTCAAATACAGAGTGGGCCAAAATTTAAATCTGAACAAAGCCGGGTTGCCAAGGTTGAACAAATTAACCTTTTAATTGGGACCCAAACAAGTTTTGCATTGAATATTGAACAAGCAAACTATAACTTGATAGTGACATCCATCCATTTTCTACCGCTTATTCCCTTTTGGGGTCGCGGGGGACGCTGGCGCCTATCTCAGCTACAATCGGGCGGAAGGCGGGGTACACCCTGGACAAGTCGCCACCTCATCGCAGGGCCAACACAGATAGACGGACAACATTCACACTCACATTCACACACTAGGGCCAATTTAGTGTTGCCAATCAACCTATCCCCAGGTGCATGTCTTTGGAAGTGGGAGGAAGCCGGAGTACCCGGAGGGAACCCACGCATTCACGGGGAGAACATGCAAACTCCACACAGAAAGATCCCGAGCCTGGATTTGAACCCAGGACTGCAGGAACTTCGTATTGTGAGGCAGACGCACTAACCCCTCTGCCACCGTGAAGCCCTTGATAGTGACATGCAAAATCCAATTTCAAATAATAATAATAATAATTAAAGAATATCAATGGCATGTCAAATAAAATTTAAATACAAAATTAATGCCTCTTTTCTTTTTGCAGCCTTCTGAGGTAAATATCAAAATATATTGTAGCGTCCCGAAAGAGTTAGTGCTGCAAGGGCTTCTGGGTATTTGTTCTGTTATGTTTATGTTATGTTACAGTGCAGATGTTCTCCCCAAATGTGTTTGTCATTCTTGTTTGGTGTGAGTTCACAGTGTGGCGCATATTTTTAACAGCGTTAAAGTTGTTTATACGGCCACCCTCAGTGTGACCTGTATGGCTGTTGACCAAGTATGCCTTGCATTCACTTATGTGTGTGTAATAGCCGCATATATCATGCGAGTGGACCTGCACGCTGTTTGTATGGAGGGAATGCGGACGTGAAGACAGGTTGTAGAGAATGCTAATATTGTTGTCCGGGTGAAAATCGGGAGAATGCTTGCTTGCCCCGGGAGATTTTCGGGAGGGGCACTGAACTTCGGGAGGATTGGCAAGTGTGAGAAATTGCGGTTTTACAGCCAGGGGCGCCGAAAAGGGGGGGAAAGGAGACGGATTCTAGGGGCCCGTGATGGAGGGGGGCCCAGAGAGGCCCCTAATGATGATGAAATTATATGAAATTTTGCGTTGGGGGCCCTGTAAAGATTTTTTTATATTGGTTACAGCGGCACTGCTGCTGTGTAATAACGGCGGGCCAGCTGTAATGTTAATTTGATATTGCCTCAAGGGCCAAATTAAATTACACAGCGGGCAAAATTTGGCCCGCGGGCCAGAGTTTGACACCCATGGCATAAAGGGAAGAAAATAAAGAGCTAGCTATTCAGTTGGATTTAAGGTCCAAGCGATTCAATATGACAAAAAGAACAGTAAGGAGGGAACCGCTCAAAAGTTTGGAGGAGATGCCCGCAGAATAAGCGACAAAAGCTGAAGCCGTTCATTGTCTTCAAGGGAGTGCGAATGGATGGATAAAATAAGCGGTGTTGTAGTGGCAGTGTCTAAAAATGGGTGGATGAATAAAGACCTGACGCACCAATGGCTTCGTGATGTATGGGGACAGATTGCGTCCCGCCCACGTCTATTGGTGTGGGATGCGTTCAGATGCCACATCCAGGATAACACAAAGGCTGTGCTCAGGACCATGAGCAGAAAAATGGCTGTCATTCCTGGTGGTTGCATAGGTAATATGAGTTCATTCAAACACTCACATTTCACTGTATGATGTATACAATTTGATGCAGTGGTTCTCAAATGAGGTAAGCGTACTCCTGGGGGTACTTGAAGGTATGCCAAGCGGTACGTGAGATTTTTTTTTAAATATTCCAAAAATAGCAACAATTCAAAAATCCTTTATAAATATATTCATTGAATAATACTTAAAATATGAATCATAAACTGAAAAGAAATGCAACAGTGTTGACAGCTAGATTTTTTCTTCCGGATGCGCCGTTTTGGGGGCGCTCATATTTACACGCTTCCCCTTCGACTAAGTCTTCTCCCCGTCATCTTTTTTGCAATTTGACCACTACTCGGTTCATCACGGCTGCTCCTAATAAAGGCTAACAAGGCCCACCTGGGCCATCTACGCACCTGTTGCTTTTTAATTTTCCTGAAGGAACTCTCCTCAAGGAATGGATAAAGTACAATTTATCTCAGTGGTTCTCAAATGGGGGTACGCGTACCCCTGGGGGTACTTGAAGGTATGCCAAAGGAGTATGTAACATTTTTTTTAAATATTCTAAAAAAAAGCAACAATTCAAAAATCCTTTATAAATATATTTATTGAATAATACTTCAACAAAATATGAATCATAAACTGAAAAGAAATGCAACAATGCAATATTCAGTGTTGACAGCTAGATTTTTTCTTCAGGATGCGCCGTTTTGGGGGCGCTCTTATTTACACGCGTCCCCTTCGACTGCGTCTTCTCCCCGTCATCTTTTTTGCAATTTTACCACTACTCGGTTCATCACAGCTGCTCCTAATAAAGGCTAACAAGGCCCACCTGGGCCATCTACGCACCTATTGCTTTTTAATTTTCCGGAAAGAACTCTCCTCAAGGAATAGATAAAGTACAATTTATCTCTGTGGTTCTCAAATGGGGGTACGCGTACCCTTGGGGGTACTTGAAGGCATGCCAAGGGGTACGTGACATTTTTTAAAAATATTGTAAAAAAAAAGCAACAATTCAAATATCCTTTATAAATATATTTATTGAATAATACTTAAACAAAATATGAATCATAAACTGAAAAGAAATGCAACAATGCAATATTCAGTGTTGACAGCTAGTTTTTTTCTTCAAGATGCGCCGTTTTGGAGGCGCTCTAATTTACACGCTTCCCCTTCGACTGCGTCTTCTCCCCGTCATCCTTTTTTGCAATTTTACCACTTTTTACCACTACTCGGTTCATCACGGCTGCTCCTAGTAAAGGCTAACAAGGCCCACCTGGGCCATCTACGCACCTGTTGCTTTTTAATTTTCCTGAAGGAACTCTCCTTAAGGAATAGATAAAGTACAATTTATCTCTGTGGTTCTCAAATGGGGGTACGCGTACCCCTGGGGGTACTTGAAGGTATGACATTTTTTTAAATATTCTAAAAAAAAAAGCAAAAATTCAAAAATCCATTATAAATATATTTATTGAATAATACTTCAACAAAATATGAATTTAAGTTCATAAACTGTGAAAATAAATGCAACAATGCAATATTCAGTGTTGACAGCTCGATTTTTTGTGGACATGTTCCATAAATATTGATGTTAAAGATTTACTTTTTTGTGAAGAAATGTTTAGAATTAAGTTCATGAATCCTGTTGGATCTCTGTTACAATCCCCGAAGAGGGCACTTTAAGTTGATCATAAATCGAATATTTTCAAGAATTGAGAATTTAAAAAAACAGTTTATTACCTTCTAAACACATTTGTCAGTCTCATCTCTTGTTATTTACATGCTTGAAATGCTTTATTTATGAAAAAAAAAAGGTAAAATACGCTTTAAATAAACAATATCAATATTGTGTTATTATATAATTGCAATTCTTAATATTAATATTGGGCTTCACGGTGGCAGAGGGGTTAGTGCGTCTGCCTCACAATACGAAGGTCCTGTGTGGAGTTTGCATGTTCTCCCCGTGAATGCGTGGGTTCCCTCCGGGTACTCCGGCTTCCTCCCACTTCCAAAGACATGCACCTGGGGATAGGTTGATTGGCAACACTAAATTGGCCCTAGTGTGTGAATGTGAGTGTGAATGTTGTCTGTCTATCTGTGTTGGCCCTGTGATGAGGTGGCAACTTGTCCAGGGTGTACCCCGCCTTCCGCCCGATTGTAGCTGAGATAGGCGCCATCGCCCCCCGTGACCCCAAAAGGGATTAAACGGTAGAAAATGGATGGATGGAATATTAATATTGTGTTATTTTGTAGTGTTGGAGATGTAAATGTGCTTTTCATGATGTATCCTTACATCACACGCAAATTTATAAGCGCAGGCCTAAATTTACCGCATGCCTTTGGTAAGCGCAGGGGTACGAAGAGGTTTTAAAATTATTAGCGCCTGCTTACTTCTACCGCATGCCTTGAATAAGCGCAGGAGTGAGAAGAGGTTTTAAATTAATTAATGTCCCGGCGCCTATTCAAGGGAATACGGTAACAGAAAATGACAAAACATGATCTGGGCCACAGATCATGACATGCATTGGTGATTCTTCCGTGGATTTCCCCTGTGGACTTTGGACTGCCTTCCTCAATCCTTGACCCTCGTCCTGACACGGACCTTGTCACTCCTCTCCTGCCCTGGACCACCTGCCTGCCTCGTTCCTTCACTCTCAACACACACTTCAGCTAACTACACACATAGCCTCCCACACACCCACTCCTGGTTTTTGACACTCCATTTCCTTAGTTTAGTTTATTAGTTAGTATTGTCAATCCATCCATCCATCCACCATCTTCCGCTTATCCGAGGCCGGGTCGCGGGGGCAGCAGCCTAAGCAGGGAAGCCCAGACTTCCTTCTCCCCAGCCACTTCGTCTAGCTCTTCCCGGGGGATCCCGAGGCGTTCCCAGGCCCAACGTGTCCTGGGTCTTCCCCGTGGCCTCCTACCGGTTGGACGTGCCCTAAACACCTCCCTAGGGAGGCGTTCAGGTGGCATCCTGACCAGATGCCCGAACCACCTCATCTGGCTCCTCTCGATGTGGAGGAGCAGCGGCTTTACTTTGAGCTCCTCCCGGATGACAGAGCTTCTCACCCTATCTCTAAGGGAGGAAACTCATTCCGGCCGCTTGTACCCGTGATCTTATCCTTTCGGTCATGACCCAAAGCTCATGACCATAGGTGAGGATGGGAACGTAGATCGACCGGTAAATTGAGAGCTTTGCCTTCCGGCTCAGCTCCTTCTTCACCACAACGGATCGATACAACGTCCGCATTACTGAAGACGCCGCACCGATTCGCCTGTCGATTCCACGATCCACTCTTCCCCCACTCATGAACAAGACTCCTGGGTACTCGAACTCCTCCATTTGGGGCAGGTTCTCCTCCCCAACCCGGGCGAGAACCATGGATTCGGACTTGGAGGTGCTGATTCTCATCCCGGTCGCTTCACACTCGGCTGCGAACCGATCCAGTGAGAGCTGAAGATCCCGGCCAGATGAAGCCATCAGGACCACATCATCTGCGAAAAGCAGAGGCCTAATCCCGCGGCCACCAAACCGGAACCCCTCAACGCCTTGACTGCACCTAGAAATTATTGTATATATGTGTGAATGTGAGTGTCACTGTCGTCCGTCTATCTGTGTTGGCAAGGCGATGAGGTGGCGACTTGTCCAGGGTGTACCCCGCCTTCCACCCGATTGTAGTTGAAGGGAAAAAGCGGTAGAAAGATGGATGGATATTGACTATATATAATAAAGTATTGAACATTACCTCCCCCTGGTGTCTGAGGTGTCATCTCCCCCTTTTAAACCACAACAGTTATGACAATATCATGGCCCTAATGCAGGGGTGCCCATTACGTCGATCGCGAGCTACCAGTCGACCGCGGGGGGTGTGTCAGTCGATCTCCAGCCAGGCTTTTAAAAAAAAATAGACCTAAAAATTAGTGATCATCGATCTTCACCAAGACGTCACTTAAATGACATTCACGGTACCGGAGGGTCTTGTGAGATGACGCTGGCTGCTGCAAGATCATTATTATGAAAATATGACCGCGAGGAAGGCGAGAAACACTTTTTATTTCAACAGACTCTCGTGCTGTACCGTCCGTCAAAACTCTAAAGGCCGACTGCACATTTCCTATCTTCACAATAAAAGCCCTGCTTCATGCTGCCTGCGCTAACTAAATACAGAGTCTCAGAAAGCTGGCGTGCACATCACTTGTGCACGCCAGCTTTATTGTGAAGATAGGAAATGTGCAGTCGGCCTTTAGAGTTTTGACGGAAGGTACGGCGCGAAAGTCTGTTGAAATAAAAAGTGTTTCTCGCCTTCCTCTCTGTCATTTTTTCATAATAATGAACTGGCAGCAGCCAGCGTCATCCCACAAGACCCTCGGGTGCCGTGAATGTCAATCAAGCAAGCTACGGAATTTGCCGCCAATGTTTTTCTTGTAAAGTGTATGGAAGCTGGATGAATTAGATGCCAAAAACCAACCACTTTCATGTGGTATTGTACAGAAAGGACAACTTTTTTTCTCCTCCATTTGAAAATGTGGGCGTTATCATCATTACTGTCTGATTCCAATCAATGCAAGTCATCAGAATCAGGTAATACACCAACTTATATTCTTGTCTTTGTGAAAGAAAGACATCTATATGTGTTACACATGCTTGTATTATCATTAAACACATTTAACTTGTTTACAAAAATGTCTCTTTCATAAATAAATAAATATAAATGATATATATAAATGAGGTAGATCCCCTCGAGTTGGTCAATTGAAAAGTATCTCGCCTGCAGAAAAAGTGTGGGCACCCCTGCCCTAATGCATTCCTGTCTCCAAACCCCACACCTCCGCAGAGCATAACACAAAGACTTTTGTGATTATGGAAGGTCACAAATTCATATTGTATTTGTGTTTTGGCCAAAAGTCTCAAAACATTCTTGTTTCAGCTGATTTCTCAATCAGGTAAAGTTTTTCTCACTCTTCCTCCCCCTCCCAGGATGAGACACTTCGCCTAAACCTTTCCGTCCCACCTCTCTCCTTTCCAAAAGCAATATAAAGATTTGTAAGTTTTTCATAGCTCGGTTGGTAGAGTGGCCGTGTCAGCAACTTGAGGGTTGCAGGTTCGATTCCCGCTTCTGCCATCCTAGTCACTGCCGTTGTGTCCTTGGGCAAGACACTTTACCCACCTGCTCCCAGTGCCACCCACACTGGTTTAAAAATGTAACTTAGATATTGGGTTTCACTATGTAAAGCGCTTTGAGTCACTAGAGAAAAGCGCTATATAAATATCATTCACTTCATTTGTCTTTCTCTCTCTCTTTTGCTTCCTCCTTTCTTTCTGTAGCAGCGTGAAACGTTCTCCTCGGTAATTTGATGTTTGGGATCTCAAATAAATACCGTATTTCCTCGAATTGCCGCAGGGCATATAGTACGCGCCTGCCTTGAATTACTGGCCAAAATAATTAGCGCATGCTTAGTATTACCGCCTGGTCAAACTCGTGATGTCACGAGTGACACTTCCTCTGTCATCATTTTCAAAATGGAGGAGGCTGATTTCAATACCGGTAATTTGAAATCGCATAAAGGGAAGAAGATTAAGAGCTATTCACTAAGATTTAAGGTCCAAGCTTACATCACACTCAAATTATTACTGCATACCTTTGGTAAGTGCCGGAGTGAGAAGAGGTTTTAAAATAATTAGCGCAGGCTTACTTTTACCGCATGCCTTTGGTAAGCGCAGGAGTGAGAACAGGTTTTAAATTAATTAGCGCCCCGACGGCAATTCAAGGAAATACGGTACTAAAAATACCTCAGCTTTCTACGGACATTTCTTTATGGAATAGGAGCAATTCCAGAACACATACCGAGTGTTGTTAAGACATCGTCTACCCTGATCTTGATCATTGTGAGTTTCCATAAAGACCAAAAGACTTCTATATTTCCTTTCTGGCTGTGAGCTCTATTGGCATTTAGAGGAAGTGCACGTGTGACCCCGTGCAGGAGGGTCTTATGTAACCGCAGCACCCTCCGGCATTTCCTGGCGCCGGTGATAAAAGATTCATGCTTATTCTTACTCCACTTTCAATGCGAACTGGGATGGGAACTCGCTCCGTGTACCTTCCTATTCATTTGTTTTTCAAAATAAAAGCAACACTTCAAAAAATAACTTGTTTTTTTCAAAATGTGTTTTCAGAACCCCCCCCCCCAACCCCACCCCAAAAAATTACTAACAAATCCATCCGTTTTCTACCGCTTGTCCCTTTTGGTGTCGCGGGGTGTGCTGGAGTCCATCTCAGCTGCATTCGGGCGGAAGGGGGCGTACACCCTGGACAAGCCACCTCATTGCATAATAATAATAATGATAATAATAGTAACATTATTAGTCATAACAATGATAATAGAAAAGAATAGAATAGACTTTATTGTCATTATATCTGCATTTAACGAGATTAAGGACTCCAACTTAAGGTGCGGTAGTGGGAACAAATATGGGCACAAGAGTTAATAAAAGAAAAACTAACAATTGAAATAAACAGACTACTATCCAATAATAATAATAAGCAATCCTGTACAATATACAAAACACTATAGAAATACAAAATACTGTACAATATACAGAACAAGACAAGAGTACCGAAGTAATAAATAACAATCAGTGTCGGACGTATTGCACTCGAAGGGTAGTATTGCACAGAAGTGTATTAATATTAATAATAGTAATATTAATAATTATAAAAGTAATATTAATAGTTCCATCCATCCATCCATTTTCTAAAATTAGTAATAATAATAGTAACAATAATAATACTATTTATAATAATAACAGTAATAATAATAGCCATAACAATAATAATAATAAAACTGCGATGAGGTGGCGACTTGTCCAGGGTGTACGCCGCCTTCCGCCCAATTGTAGCTGAGATAGGCACCAGCGCCCCCCGCGACCTCAAAGGGAATAAGCGGTAGAAAATGGATGGATGGCTAATAATATGAGTTATAGTAACATTAATAATAGTAATAATATTAGTAATAGTAATACTACTACTATTAATGATAATAGCAAGAGTTATAATAATAATAATAGTAATATAAAACTAGAAATAATAATAATAATAATAGCAATAATAATAATAGTAATAATACCAATAATAATATAAGTAATAATAATAAGAGTTATACTAATACCACAACTACTAATAATAATAATACCAATAATAATAGAAGTAATAATGATAAGAGTATTACTAACAATACTACTACTACTACTACTACTACTAATAATAATAATGATAATAATAATAATAATAAAATAATGTTATTATTACTAACAATTATCATTACTATCATTATTATTATTATAATAATAATAACAATGATAGTAATAATAATTGTTTTTCAAATTTCAGATTTATCCACAATTGGAAAATGGACAAACTGGATAACAGGCATTTGACCTGTTTTTTGTGCGAATCCATTTGAGACACCAAGTTTACCAGGAAGTAGTATCTAGGCATTGGCTTGTAGGTAAAACGAGTCTAAATCTAAAACAAGTCGAAGTTATAAGATGTTGTTCAGTTACACTAGCCACACATTGAGAGTGTAATATATACCCTTTTCATTCAACACTTGCAAGGACACTAAAATGGTGTTTTATTGTTTGTGCTATGGCGCCATCTTCTGATGGGTGAATGCCTACAAGTGATTCCTGCTGTTGAAAGCTTTGAACCGAAAATACACGTACAGTACTGTCTTCTGGTTGTCCATAGCGTTACTGTTAGAATAGTTATGTATGTATTATCACACAACTCTTATGCTTAAGGGCCGTTGCTATAGTTATAATCAATTGTGCTGAAGTTGTACTTTTTCTGTATGTGCAAAGCCAGTCTCGTATCAGTGTTTGTTTCCAGAATCGGCCTGCTGACTGCCAAGGCCGAACATTGAGTGCTGTGACGCAGACAAAGCAGAGACAGGGCGATATCACGAGTGTCAGCACATTTGCATTTCATTAATAGTCATATAATGTGTCTAACTGGAGCTGTTGAGAATACCCCCCTAACCAGGGACCTCCCAAATAAATAGAGGAAGCTCGTGGGCTGGACTTTAGAGAGTAGTTTGGATATGTAACTAGAGTACAGCCCAAAAAACGTCTCTCCTCAATTGAGCAAAATTTAACTCTGTCCCTGCATGATTTCTTGCTTCTAGTCTGTTTAATAGATGTCATCAATGTTTGAACCGGACAGTTACTACTCATATGGATTCTTCATTCATCACTCCAAGCAAGGTTTGTACATTTTACAATATAACTAAAACAATTCTTACTTACTACACTGTCCCATGTATGATATCTGTAGGAGTGTTTTCATGCATAGTCATACATGCTATCATAATATAATGAAGCTAGTGTCGTTAGCATTAGCTAATATGCTAACACAACTGTCTGTGTTAGCATTAACTTGCAATGGCATTCTTTTAGTTTCACAAATTCCTCAGTAAATTCACCAAAAGGTCAGCGTGGAGTTATTGAATCTGTTTAGCTGATTGGAGAGCGAGCCGAGAATCGACCACTCCTTTTACTGAATCTGTTTAGCTGATTTGAGAACTAGCTTGCGCAGCTAGTGTGTCCATGACGATGACTTCTGTTTTGTTTGATCACCCGTTTTACTGCCGTGTTACAGACACAGTTTGGAAACAATTAAGGTATGTAAATAAACATTTAAAAAATATTTCTGTGTAAATACCTCATTTCAAATTGTGTATATATGCTGCCTATAGTCCAGTGTGGCTAATAAATGGAAAAAAAAATCTAACATTTTGTGGGTTTGTAGCTAATATACCCCAAGTTTACTGTAGATGTGGGCTTGCAGGTAAACAAGGAGAACACAGGAGTCTACCGATGGAGTTCAAATCAAGTTTAAGTTTTGGGATGTCTTTGTTTTAACCTCACCCAACATCAATCCGGTGCAGATATCTACTTATGGGTAGACCTTGAATCTTAAATGGATTTTTAAAAGCCTGTTATCCAGTTTGTCCATTTTCTAATCATGCACAAAATCTAAACTTTGAAAAATAATTTGTTATTGTTTTTGTTTTTTCATTTTGGGTTTATATATATATATATATATATATATATATATATATATATATATATATATATATATATATAATTTTTTTTTTTAGTGTCAGTTGTATTTTTATTAAGAAATGGACCGAACTCTGATTCATTTGACAGTAAAAATGCTCAAATAAAGCAAACTCCAACAAACAAAGTCCGCAATATAATCAAGGTGTAAAGTGGAATTCCACTTTTATGCGATTTTCAATTCATGCAATTAACACAATCCATATAGGCCTTTTGTCAAATGCTTTTCCTCATTTGGCATAAATAATCCTCACAATAAATCACAAGACCATATGAATAAGTCATTGTATAAATCCACAGCCACTGCTTAATGAGATACACTCGGATACATAACAGATCTGGTAGCCGCCTTTCTGTTGCTTTTCTGCCCAGCTACAGCCACAGCCAATAGGAACTTGCCAAAATGTCTTATCCAATGGGCTTCATTCCGGCGATGTGGTCCATTCAAATTTCGTGTATTGGGATGGTCAAATGACCTGGTTGAGTACCGTATATGAGGCAGCCAGTCAAAGGTCATATTCGACCTAAGGATGCTATGATGTCACAAAATACCCAATTTGGATCTTGTTACTGTTTTGCGATATGGTTTTTGGTTATGTTCGGCGTAAATTATGTTTGTTTTGTTAAACGGACAAGAATATCCTATACCCCAATAATGTCACGGCCAGGGCGCATTCCTATGCCCCCTTATCTTTGCGCTCTGCTTGCCGCGCCTCGGGACGCCCACATGCCGGCAAGGCTGTGAGCGATCAGCAATCAGCGCACCTGTGCCTGATGAGAAGGAGCTGTATAAAAGACCAGTGGACCCGAGGATCCATGCGGGAACTCAGTTTCTCAATGGTGTACCGTAAGCCCACTCTGGCTTGATGCTCTCAGTTTTCCCTCTGCGTTTTCCTTCCGTGCCTGACTTCCTTGTTTGTCCTCCCTCAGTGCCCTCCCGAGTTTTGCCCTTGGTGATTCTTCTATTGATTTCCCCTGTGGAAGTTGGACTGCCTTGCTCGATCCTTGACGCTCGCTCGGACACGGACCTTGTAACCCTTCTCCTGCCCTGGACCAACTGCCTGCCCCACAGACTGCCTCGTTCCTTCGCTCAACACTTGGTAACACACACTTCAGCTAACAACACACATAGCCTCACACACACACACACGCGCACACTCTTGGGTTTTGACACTCTCCGTTTCCTTAGTTTAGTTTATTAGTTAGTATTGTGTAATATTTTTTTATATTGACTATATCTCCGATGAGGTGGCGACTTGTCCAGGGTGTACACCGCCTTCCACCCGAATGCAGCTGACCCCCCGTGATCCCAAAAGGGACAAGCGGTAGAAAATGGATGGATGGATGACTATAGATATATATATATATATATATATAATAAATTATTGAACAATACTTCCCCCAGGTGTCTGTGCCGTCATCTCCCACTGTTAATTCATAACAAATAATCCACCATTACCGTTGATCAGTTGTGGTTCGCTGAGATCATTATCCATGCGTTTGTTACGTCTCGCCTCGACTACTGTAACGTATTATTTTCGGGTCTCCCAATGTCTAGCATTAAAAGATTACAGTTGGTACAAAATGCGGCTGCTAGACTTTTGACAAGAACAAGAAAGTTTGATCACATTACGCCTGTACTGGCTCACCTGCACTGGCTTCCTGTGCACTTAAGATGTGACTTTAAGGTTTTACTACTTACGTATAAAATACTACACGGTCTAGCTCCATCCTATCTTGCCGATTGTATTGTACCACATGTCCCGGCAAGAAATCTGCGTTCAAAGGACTCCGGCTTGTTAGTGATTCCCAAAGCCCAAAAAAAGTCTGCGGGCTATAGAGCGTTTTCCGTTCGGGCTCCAGTACTCTGGAATGCCCTCCCGGTAACAGTTTGAGATGCCACCTCAGTAGAAGCATTTAAGTCTCACCTTAAAACTCATCTGTATACTCTAGCCTTTAAATAGACTCCCTTTTTAGACCAGTTGATCTGCTGTTTCTTTTCTTTTTCTTCTATGTCCCACTCTCCCCTGTGGAGGGGGTCCGGTCCGATCCGGTGGCCATGTACTGCTTGCCTGTGTATCGGCTGGGGACATCTCTGCGCTGCTGATCCGCCTCCGCTTGGGATGGTTTCCTGCTGGCTCCGCTGTGAACGGGACTCTCGCTGCTGTGTTGGATCCGCTTTGGACTGGACTCTCGCGACTGTGTTGGATCCATTGTGGATTGAACTTTCACAGTATCATGTTAGACCCGCTCGTCATCCATTGCTTTCCTCCTCTCTAAGGTTCTCATAGTCATTATTGTCACCGACGTCCCACTGGGTCATTATTGTCACCGACGTCCCACTGGGTCATTATTGTCACCGATGTCCCACTGGGTGTGAGTTTTCCTTGCCCTTATGTGGGCCTACAGAGGATGTCGTGGTGGTTTGTGCAGCCCTTTGAGACACTAGTGATTTAGGGCTATATAAGTAAACATTGATTGATTGATTGATAAAAAAAAAACTTGAAAATGTCTCCTAAAGCTCTGACTCTTAAATTAGAGTAAACTAACTTAATAACCACACCATAAAACATCAAATTAAGCAAGGGTTGGGTACAGAATCCATTACTTATTTTTGGTCCTGACAGAATCCCTCCGTAAATTCAATGGTGCCATGTTACGATACATGGGTTGCACCGGACGCCGTTGTAATGCGACAAAAGAGCCCCAACCGTGAGACAGGTTTTTAGCTCCCCAGAAAAACTAAATACATCTTATCGTTGCCTTACTCGTCGATTAAAACCGGTGTGGATGGACAATTCTTTAATCCGAAAAAGCAACCATTTTCAATTGCATTAAGATGATCAATTAACATGCATGCACAAGTTGACAGTTTTAAGGGCCTGATCTACGAAGATCCAAATAACTAAAGCACTAAATCAGGGGTGTCCAGACTACTGTCCAGGGGCCAAGTACTGCCCGCCGACATCATAAGGCAAGACTACACTTTAAAAAAGTTTAACATTTTTAAAATCACTATTTAGAAGACATTAGTTTTTCCTGGTTAATAACTTGCGCAACATTTATTTAAATGACCCAATGCATACAACCTTCCTTAGTCATGGTGTAAAGAATAAAATACAAAAAGTCCAACCAACACAAAATGATAACAGACATGGTGACTTGACTTAGTGGATATGATAAAATACGTGCATTCACCCTAAATAAACCTAAATAACTCCTATTTACATCCATTACAGAGCATGATGGGAAAAATAGAAAACACTTATCCATGTTTGGAGCTTTGTAAAGGCTTGAGGTTGCTGATTGATACAACTTTAAGGAGGTCGCCACGGAAGTAAACAAGGTAGGAGTCAAACTTTCAAATACTCTTAATATTCATTTATGTTAATTATAAATCCATTATATTAATATAAAATGTATATACATATGAACCAATTAATTAAAAAACGTACTATAATTCCTTTGAAAAACACCATGGCGCCCATGATAACCACCAAACCGTAACTTAAAAGGGTTGCCTGAACAACTATATTAGAACTATAAGGCAGGCTGCTTTTCCACTTATTACAGACAATTCATTAACAATTCAGCTCTTTGTAGTTGTACATTGAATCAGGTAATGAATGAAGAGTGCTTACCCCGCATGTCAACATCTCCATTCGGTGCCACACCAACAAAATGCCGAGGCAACCATTACCACATCAACACCGTATGAAAAAAATATTCAACAACATGAGATGACGTCCGCAGGAACCTACCACATAGCGATTTGATTTCCTATCATGCAGCTCATTTCTCGTTATTGAAGTATCTTGTGTGACATCATGCACAAAAGTGCACTTTATTGGTTTTAAACTATTGTAGTGGTCTTCTGTACAAAAAGTGCACTTTAATTGAGTGTTGTTTTGATATGTCATCTTAGTGACATCATGCACAAAAGTGCACTCATAGCTTGTTTTAAAATGTCTCTGACAATCTTGCACTTTCTGTTTTGAAATGACATGAATGTTTGTGCCACTTCTTAATAACTGTTTAATAAATACACTTTTGGTAAATTCACTTAGTAGTGATTTTCCTCTCTGCATGAAAGTTTAAAATGAGCATATATTAATGCAGTATGAACCAGAATGTTTTAATGTAGACACATAGAATCATCATACTGCTGTGATTATATGCATCAAGTGTTCCTTCAAGGCTAAAGCAAAATATCGAGATATATATCGTGTATCGGGACATGGCTTAAAATGATCGAGATATTAAAAAAAGGCCATATCCCCCAGCCCTAGCTGCGGTAGATAAGTGTTAGTTTGTGGTTCATCCCACTTCAACCGTTCCACCGTCAAAACATTCCCAAATTTTTGGGAAATTCCTATTGAAATCAATGGGAAATTCTTCAAAGGTCTACAATTCCCACATTTTTCATCTGATTCCAACTGTTCCATCTTCAAAACAGTCAGCCTGTTCAGGAATTGTGTGCTCGACTTCAACAATGCTAAAAAATGTACAGGATTTCCGTTTATTTTCAGCATTGGAGCATTCACACAAAATTCCTTCAGGAATTGCCTCTTCTAGCCGTGTGATTGGTTTTATACACCAAAATTAATCTATTTCCTTATTTTTAGTATTATTATTCTTCTTCTTCTCCAGATTTTGGCGCACTCTACCTTCCACGTTTTTCGCCTCATTCAAAACGTTCCAACTTCAAACTTATTCAGGAGTTGCAGGCTTTCCCTTGACAAATTCCAAAAATTCCCAGATTTCCCAGAATTCCACGTTTTCCGGGACATTTTTCCCATTCAAAATGAAATGGCCATTTTTCAAACTTTCACCATTTCCACATTTTTCAACCTATTCAAACCATTCCACCTCCAACACATTCCACCATTCTGGAAATCTAAACTTCGTCTTTTCCAATTTTCAAAAAATTCCAGGATTTTCCAGAATTCCTGCTTTTCCAAAGCCTTATTTCCACCCTTTTTTGGGCAACTACTCCTTCCACATTTTTCAACACATTTCAACTGTTCCACCGTCAAAACATTCCTCCTAATCAGAACTGATACAATTCCCGGTTTTCCCGAAATTTCATAATACCATTTCTCATTTCAACATGTTATTACTTCAACATTTTTCCAACGATTTAAAATAAATCAAAACCAACCTTTTCAACTTATTCAGACCATTCAAGTGTTTTTTTATTTTTTCCCCAAAAATATGACGCAATCCCCGCTCATGTTAACTACCTCACCGTAACTTAAAAGGGTTGGCTGAACAGCTATTAAGGTACGATGCGATCGGCGGCCATTTTAACTACCAAACTGTAACTTAAAAGGGTTGCCTGAACAACTATTAAGGTACGACGAAATCGCCCATGTTGACTACCGAATCATAACTTAAAAGGGTTGGCTGAACAACTATAAGGACTATAAGGCAGGCTGCTTTTCCACTTGTTATAGACATTTAATTAACAATTCAGCTCTTTGTAGTTGTACATTTAATCAGGTGACGTCTTGTACAATTTCTCAAACCAATTAGTCTGAATGATAAAACAAGTCATGACATTTCTAAGTCTAAGGGAGGTGTTAAGGGCACGTTCGACCGGTAGGAGGCCACGGGGAAGACCCAGGACACGTTGGAAAGACTATGTGTCCCGGCTGGGCTGGGAAAGCCTCGGGATCCTCCGGGGAGAGCTGGACGAAGTTATTATCACACAACTTTAGTATGCTTAAAGTCAGTTGCTATAGTTATTAGCTATTGTGCTCAAGCTGCATTTTTTCTATCTGTGCAAGGACAAAGCTTATTGTCTGAGGGGTGGCCTCAGCCGCAGATGTTATCTTTGTTTTAGCCCGCAAAACAGCCTAGGACTTCAAGGACCTCAACGAAGATAAATTGATAGCACGCAAAAGAAGCAGAAACGAGGCAATCACAAGGCCCCATCACATTCCATCACATATTGTGCGTACTGTACCTGCTTTGCATGATATATGTGACCACTCCTTTTAGAGGCGGCCTCAGTGACGTTGACTTTGGAACTTCTGAATAGACAGAGGGACGCGGGAGCTGTATCTTAGAGCAGTGATCCCCAACCTTTTTGTATCTGCGGACCGGTCGACGCTTAATAATTTGTCCCGCGGCCCGGATGGGGGGGGGGTCCTTTTTTTTTTTTTTTTTTTTTCTATGTCATGAAAAAGGGACATTTTTGTCATGAAAAAGGGAGGTTTTTGTGGTTGGTGCACTAATTGTAAGTGTATATTGTGTTTTTTATGTTAATTTAAATAAAAATGAATAAAAAATTATTCTGCGGCCCGATGCCAATCGGGCCGAGGCCCGGTACCGGGCAGCGGCCCGGTGGTTGGGGACCACTGCCTTAGAGCGTAGGGCGAGACTGTGGCTAAGTGTGCAGCTCCATGCGTTCTCCTCATGAGCTAAATTGAACTCTGTCTCTGCATGGTTCCTTGCTTCTTTTCTGATTAATAGATGTCATCAGTGTTTGACCCTGACACAGACCTCGGATAAGCGGAAGAAGATGGATGGATGGATTTTTTTGTTAACCTTTATTGGATTAGAGACAGTGTAGAAGTTTCATAGCCATTGTTTCTTCCTCCTGTTGAGTGTTCTTTTGTTTATAATAAATTTCATAGAATAAACAGCGCCAAGTATTGTTTGTTATTGTCTATGTGTTTTCCTCCTTTTCGGAGTGATTTTCGGTTGTAACTTTTTTTTTAACCCTGTTTGCCGACAAGTTTAGTTTATAGCCTATATTGAATTGCCCTGACTCTGGAAGTGAAAGGCAGCTTTCAAAATAAAAGAGCCTGCCAAATTAATCCCTACTCTGCATCTGAGTCCCATCTTTTGACCACGTGTGACATCATATAATAAAGCCATTAAGGACTTTTTTCGTGGTCCCCTTTATTTCGAAAAGTAGCCAAAAATATCGAAATGCAAACAAAATATTGGTATGGGGACAAAACAAGAGCGTTTGTTTGTTTGTTCCAAAGAAAAGAAAATTGCAGTCATTGGTTTCGATTTGCGGCAACAGGCGTGGAACCGAGCGGCATAGCTCGGTTGGTAGAGAGGCCGTGCCAGCGACTTGAGGGTTCCAGGTTCGATCCCCGCTTCCGCCATCCTAGTCACTGCCGTCGTGTCTTTGGGTAAGACACTTTACCCACCTGCTCCCAGTGCCAGCCGCACTGTTTTAAATGTAACTTAGAAATTGGTTTTCACTATGTAAAACGCTTTGAGTCATTAGAGAAAAAGCGCTATATAAATATAATTTACTTCACTGGCACGCTGCACAACATGGCCCGGCCCAACTGTCAAGTTTGTCTTGGCGCAGGCAAACCTTTAGTCCATGGGTGTCAAACTCTGGCCCGCGGGCCAAATTTGGCCCGCCGTTTAATTTCATTTGGCCCTTGAGGCAATATCAAATTAACATTAGACCTGACCCGCCGGTAACGCCACATTCACCGCTAATACTCATACTTGCCAACCCTCCCGATTTTCCCGGGAGACTCCCAAAGTTTAGTACCCTTCCTGAAAATCTCCCTGAGCAACCATTTCCTCAATTTCCACCCGGACAACAATATTGGGAGCGTGCCTTAAAGGCACTGCCTTTAGCGTCCTCTACAACATGTTGTCACGTCCTCTTTTCCTCTATATAAACAGCGTGCTGGCCAAGTCACATAATATATGCGGCTTTCACACACACATACTTGGTCAACAACCATACAGGTCACACTGAGGGTGGCCGTATAAACAACTTTAACATTGTTACACTTATGCGCCACACTGTGAACCCACACCAAACAAGAATGACAAAACACATTTCGGGAGAACACCCGCACCGTAACACAACATAAACACAACAGAACAAATACCCAGAACCCGTTGCAGCACTAACTCTACAATATAGACTCCTCGCTACCACCAAACCCAGCCCACCTCATTGTTATTTTATTTTCAAATTTATTAGCCCGTGGAAGAAGTTAATGCTAATATTTACCTCAGAAGGCTGCAAATAGAAAAGAGGCAATTTTTTTTTTTATTGAATTTTATTTAATATACCAGTGATGTTTTTTTTAAAGTTGATTTTGCACTATTACGTTATATAAGCTCTGCCTTTTCCATGGGAGGAAGCCCGAGTACCGGGAGGGAACCCACACAGTCCCGGGGAGAACATGCAAACTCCACACAGGGATTGAACCCAGGATTACTCAGGACTTTCGTATTGTGAGGCAGATGCACTAACCCCTGTTCCACCGGGCTGCCCTGTTTAAGCCTTGCTTGGTCAATATTCATTGCAAAACTTGTTTGGGTCCCTATTAAAAGATTAATTTGTTCAACCTTCGCCCGCGGCTTTGTTCAGTTTTAAATTTTGGCCCACTCTATATTTGAGTTTGACACCCCTGCTTTAGTCCATCAGGAAGCACAAACTACGAAGTTGGGACGGGGGCCCCCTAGAAGTGGAAGACTCACCTTGACGTAGAGCTGCTGGAACTCGTCCAGGTTGAGACGTCCCGTGGGACAGTCCTTGAGGAAACCCTTGTACCACTGCTTCAACTCGTGTTCGTTAAACTCCGTGTTCTTCACCAGATCTTCCATCACCTCAGGGGTCAGCTTGCTGTTCTGTTTCCCCATTTTGCCTGCGCAAGACATGCACAAACACATGCAAAGATGCTTATTTTGGTTTATATGTTTTTCTATACCAAAATTCATCTATTTATTCTTTTTCTTCTCCAGATTTTTCCGCGCTCTACCTTCCACATGTTTCATCCGATTCAAACCGTTACAACTTCAAACTGTTCAGCCTATTCGGGAATCGGGGCTTTTCCCTTCACAAATTCCAAGAATTCCAGGTTTTCCGGGACATTTTTCCCCATTCAAAATGAATTGGTCATTTTTTTCATCATTTCTATATTTTTCAACCGATTAAAACCATTCCACCTTCAACATATTCCACTCATCCTGGACATCCGAAATATTATTTGTCCAACTTCAAAAACATTCCAGAAATTCCCAGAATTCCGTAATACCATTTCTCAATTAGCCCTGCGATGTGGTGGCGACTTGTCCAGGGTGTACCCCGCCTTTCGCTCGGTTGTAACTGAGATAGGCACCAGCGCCGCCCGCCACCCCAAAGGGAATAAGCTGTAGAAAATGGATGGATGGATGGGCATTTCTCAATTAAAAATGTTTTTTCAACATTTCTTGACTAGTTTAAAAAAATTCCAACACTAACTATTCAGAACTTTCAAGTTTTAGCATTTTCAAAAAAATTTCCTTTTTTTCCCGAAATTACCAAATTTCAATGAAATTCCCGTAGAAAAAAAAAGGGCCTTTTTTTAAGTTCTACAACTCCCACATTTTTTATCCGATTGAAACCGTTCCAACTTCAAAATATTCAGCCTGTTGAGTTAGGGCTGGGCGATATATCGATATACTCGGTATATGAAATGAAATGAATTATATTTATATAGCGCTTTTTCTCTCGTGACTCAAAGCGCTTTACATGGTGAAACCCAATATCTAATTTTTACATTTAAACCAGTGTGGGTGGCACTGGGAGTAGGTGGCTAAAGTGTCTTGCCCAAGGACACAACGGCAGTGACTAGAATGGGGGAAGCGGGGATCGAACCTGCAACCCTCAAGTTGCTGGCCCGGCTGCTCTACCAACCGAGCTATACCGCCCCATCGCGGGTTTGTCTATGTGCGATATAGAAAATGACTATATCGTAATATTCGAGTATACGTTCTCACGTAGTTGCTTTTAGCTGCTGGCATTACACTACAGGCTCTTACCACTTTTTCTTTTCTCTCCTTCTCACAGACAGCCAGCGCACCTTCTGACATACGTCACATACGTATACGTCCTCGCGGAGCAGAGAGGCAGCAGAATGGTAACGTTCGCTGTGATGCTAGCGGTAATACGAGAGAAAGAAGGTGCGAATCTGGTAACAAATTAATTATTCATTTCCAAGAAATGAATGGTGGTTTGGCTTCAAGTGGGAAGATGTCGAACAGACAACCGTAATTTGTTAAGTGTGGGGCAAAAGCGTTGCTACAAAAAGTAATATGTAGCATCATTTGAAAAGTCACCTGCTAGAGAATGAAGATAGTATACTCTGCATGTCAACATCTTCATTTGGTGCCACACCAACAAAATGCCGAGGCAACCATTTTTACATCAACACCGTATGAAAAAAATAGTGAATAACATAAGGAGATAACGTCCGCAGTAACCTACCACATTGATTTCCTATTGTACAGCTCATTTTTATTTGACAGTTATTGAAATATCTTGTGTGACATCATGCACAAAAGTGCACTTTATTTGTTTTAAACTTTTGTGGTGGCGTTCTGTACAAAAAGTACACTTTAGTTTAGTGTTGTTTTGATATGTCATCTTAGTGACATCATGCACAAAAGTGCACTCATTACTTGTTTTAAAATGTCTCTGACAATCTTGCACGTTCTGTTTTGAAATGACATGAATGTTTGTGCCACTGCTTGATAACTGTTTAATAAATAAACTTTTGGTCAATTGACTTAGTTGTAGTTTCCCTCTCTGCATGAAAGTTTAAAAGTAGCATATATTAATGCAGTATGAACAAAAATGTTTTAATGTAGACACATAGAATCATCATGCTGCTGTGATTATATGCATCAAGTGTTCCTTCAAGGCTAAGGCAAAATATCGAGATATATATTGTGTATCTTGGCATGGCCTAAAAATATTGGGATATTAAAAAAAAGCCATATCGCCCAGCCCTATGTTCACTATTTGTGTGCTCCCTTTCAACAATTCTAAAAAAAAAAAAAATCCCAGATTTCCGAGAATTCTTAGTTTTTAAAAATATTTTCCCCATCCATCCATCCGTCCATTTTCTACCGCTTATTTCCTTTGGGGTCGCAGAGGGCGCTGGTGCCTATCTCAGCTACAATCAGGCGGAAGGCGGGGTACACCCTGGACAAGTCGCCACCTCATCGCAGGATATTTTCCCCATTTAAAATGAATTATCCATTTTTCCAAACTTCCACAATCCCCACATTTTTCAACCGATTCAAAGCATTCCACCTTCAACACATTCAATCCATCCTGGAAATTCAAACAACCATTTTCCCACGTTCAACTAATTTCCAGGAATTCCTGTTTTTTCTAATCTTATACCTTTTTTACTGCGATGATTTCTTTCACATTTTTCAACCCATTTAATGTCAAAACATTCCTCTTGGTCAGGACAAAAACTGGGTTTAAGAACTTGAAAAATTCCCAGGTTTCCAGGAATTCCAAGAATTCTGTAATATCATTTCTCAACTAAAAATGTTACTACTTCAACATCTCTCGACTTATTTTAAAAAGTGCAACACCAAACATTTCAACTCATTCAGAACAATAAGGTTTTAGCATTTTCCTAAAAATTCCCGCTTTTTCCGAAATTCCCATTAAAAAATTGTGACATTTTTCAAAGTTCCACAACTCCCACATTTTTTATCCGATTCAAACCGTTACCACATCTAAATATTCCACCTGTTCAGTATTTGAGTGCTCCCTTTCAACAATTCTAAAAAAAAAAAAATTCCCGGATTTCCTAGAATTTGTAGTTTTTTTAGAACATTTTCCCCATTCAAAATGAATTATCAATTTTTCCAAATTTCCACAATCCCCACATTTTTTAAACCGATTCAAACCATTCCACCTTCAACACATTCAATCCATCCTGGAAATTCAAACAACCATTTTTCCACATTCAACAAATTTTCAGGAATTCCTGTTTTTTCTAAACTTATTTCCAACCTTTTTTAGTGCGATGATTCCTTTCACATTTTTCAACCCATTTCATGTCAAAACATTCCTCTTGGTCAGGACAAAAAACTGAGTTGGTTTAAAAACTTGAAAAATTCCTGGTTTTCCAAGAATTCCGTAATACCATTTCTCAGTTAAAAATGTTACTACTTGAAAATTTCTCGACCAATTTTTTAATTCCAACACCAAACATTTCAACTCATTCAGAATGTTTAAGTTTTAGCCTTTTCCCAAAAAATCCCACTTTTTCCGAAATTTCCATTGAAAAGAATGGGACATTTTTCAAAGTTCAACAAATCCCACATTTTTTATCCGATTCAAACCGTTCCAACATCAAAATATTCCACCTGTTCAGTATTTGTGTGCTCCCTTTCAACAATTCTAAAAAATAAAAAAATCCCGGATTTCCTAGAATTTGTGGTTTTTTTAGAACATTTTCCCCATTCAAAATGAATTATCCATTTTTCCAAACTTCCACAATCCCCACATTTTTCAACCGATTCAAACCATTCCACCTCCAACACATTCAATTCATCCTGGGAATTCAAACAACCATTTTTCCATGTTAAACCAATTTTTAGGAATTCCTGTTTTTTCTAACCTTATTTCCAACCTTTTTTAGTGTGATGATTCCTTTCACATTTTTCAACCCATTTAACGTCAAAACATTCCTCTTGGTCAGGAAAAAAAAACTGAGTTGGTTTAAGAACTTGAAAAATTCCCGGTTTTCCAAGAATTCTGTAATACCATTTCTCAATTAAAAATGTTACTACTTGAAAATTTCTCGACCAATTTTAAAAATTCCATCACCAAACATTTCAACTCATTCAGAATGTTTAAGTTTTAGCCTTTTCCCAAAAATTCCCACTTTTTCCGAAATTCCCATTGAAAAGAATGGGACATTTTTCAAAGTTCAACAACTCCCACATTTTTTGTCTGATTCAAACCGTTACCACATCTAAATATTCCACCTGTTCAGTATTTGTGTGCTCCCTTTCAACAATTCTAAAAAAAAAAAAATTCCCGGGATTCCTAGAATTTGTAGTTTTTTGGGACAGTTTCCCTATTCAAAATGAATTATCCTTTTTTCAAACTTGCACAATTTCCACATTGTTCAACCTATTCAAACCATTCCACCTCCAACACATTCAATTCATCCTCAAAATGCAAACAACCATTTTTCCATGTTAAACCAATTTTTAGGAATTCCTGTTTTTTCTAACCTTATTTCCAACCTTTTTTAGTGTGATGATTCCTTTCACATTTTTCAACCCATTTAATGTCAAAACATTCCTCTTGGTCAGGAAAAAAAAAAAAAGAGTTGGTTTAAGAACTTGAAAAATTCCCGGTTTTCCAAGAATTCCAAGAATTCCGTAATATAATTTCTCAATTAAAAATGTTACTACTTGAAAATTTCTCGACCAATTTTAAAATTTCCAACACCAAACATTTCAACTCATTCAGAACGTTTAAGTTTTAGTATTTTCCCAAAAATTCCCGCTTTTTCCAAATTTCCCATTAAAAAAGTGGGACATTTTTCAAAGTTCCACAACTCCCACATTTTTTATCCGATTCAAACCATTTCAACTTCAAAATATTCTGCCTGTTCAGTATTTGTGTGCTCCCTTTCAACTATTCTAAACATATATATTTCCCGGATTTCCTAGAATTTGTAGTTTTTAAGTCATGCATGCTTTTATTTCAAGTGGCCTGGACTACTGCAATGCACTTTATGCTGGCATTAGCCAAAAAGCTCTCTCCCGGTTGCAGTTAGTCCAGAACGCGGCAGCACGACTTTTAACAGGGGCCAGGAAACGCCAGCATATAACCCCAATTCTTCAGAGTTTGCACTGGCTCCCTGTTCATTTTAGAATTGATTTTAAAACATTGCTGTTTGTTTTTAAATCTTTACATGGACTGGCACCTCAATATATCTCAGACCTCATTCAAATTTACATTCCTGAGGTCCGAGAGCCAGCTCCAGCTCGTGAGCTCCAGCTCGTGGTGCCCAAGACCAGACTTAAGACCAGGGGAGATAGGGCCTTCTCTGTGTTCGGCCCTAAACTCTGGAACACTCTGCCCCTCCATGTTCAAACTGCTTCCACAGTGGAGTGTTTTAAGTCTCGTCTTAAGACCCACTTTTATTCTTTGGCTTTTAACACTATGTGAGTTGTGTGGTCCTCTGTCCTCTGTGTTTTTTATACTCTTTGATTTCTATTTTACTGTTTTAATTGTTTTTACCTTTTAAAATTGTTTTTAATCATATTTGTTTTTATATTGTTTTTATTGATTTTATTTTTATTCCTTTTTTGTTTTATTCAGTCATTGGTGGAGCATAATATTGTTTTAAACATGGCTGTGCAGCACTTTGGAAACGTTATTGTAGTTTAAATGTGCTATATAAATAAAGTGGCTTGGATTGGATTGGATTAAGGACATTTTCCCCATTCAAAATGAATTATCCATTTTTCAAACTTCCACAATTCCCACAATTTTCAAGCGATTCAAACCATTCCACCTCCAACACATTCAATTCATCCTGGGAATTGAAACAACCATTTTTACATGTTAAACACATTTCCAGGAATTCCTGTATTTTCTAACCTTATATCCAACCTTTTTTATTGCAATGATTTCTTTCACATTTTTCAACCCATTTCATGTCAAAACATTCCTCTTACTTAGGACAAAAAATTAAGTTGGTTTAAGAACTTGAAAAATTCCCGGTTTTCCAGAAATTCCATAATACCATTTCTCAATTAAATATATTACTACTTTAACATTTCTCGAACAATTTTAAAAATTCCAACACCAACCATTTCAACTCAATCAGAACGTTTAGGTTTTAGCATTTTCCCATAAATTCCCGCTTTTTCCAAAATTCCCATTGAAAAGAATGGGACATTTTTCAAAGTTCCACAACTCCCACATTTTTATCCGATTCAAACAGTTTCAACTTCAAAATACTCCGCCAGCTCAGTATTTGTGTGCCCCTTTTCAACGATTCTGAAAAAAATCAAAAATAGCTCCCGGATTTCCTAGAACTTGCAGTTTTTAAGGACGTTTTTCCCATTTAAAATGAATTATCCATTTTTCAAACTTACACATTTCCCCCATTTTTCAACCTATTTAAACCATTCCACCTTCAACACATTCAGTTCATCCTTGGAATTATAACAACCATTTTTCAATGTTCAACAAATTTACAGGAATAACTTTTTTCTAACCTTATTTCCAACCTTTTTTAGTGCGATGACATTTTTCAACCCATCTCAGCCATTCCAATGTCAAAACATTCCTCTTCAGGACAAACAACTAAATTGGTTTAAGAACTTGAAAAATTCCCAGTTTTCCCGAAATTCCGATGGGTGGGCGGGGGTCGCAGCTTACTGTGGGGTTTGTTCTCCCGGGATGCAAACGGACTACTCTAGACCAGGCGTGATAGTAGGAACATATTTAATAATCAAATAATCCTACACATCAAACAAGACAGGAACAAAACAAAATAAAAGCGTGCCGATCACACGAGAAGTTAACGAACAAAAAAACTTAACGCAGGAAACATAGAAGCTAAACACTTAGCATGAACTATGGCATGGAACAACATAAAACTGTGGCATGAAACAAATAAGACTTACTTACAAATAGCTGGAATAAACTTCCTGAAGATGTCAGACTTTCCCCAACTATGACTACTTTTAAAACTCTAAAAAAAAAATCCTGCTTCTCCCAAAATTCCCAAATTTCCAGGAAGTTCCTATTGAAATGAATGGGACCTTTTTCCAAGTTGCTCAACTCCCACATTTTTCAACTTATTCAAACCATTCCAACATCAACACATTCCATTCATCCTGGACCTTCAAATTAACACTTTCCCAAGTTCCAAACAAAATTCCGGATTTCCTAGAAAATCAAACTTTTCAACATTAAAACTATTCTTACATTCAGACTACATTCTGTCGGCATTTCAGTTCGACTTCAGCATCAGAGCATCCACACGCAATTCCTCAGGAATTCCCTCATCCTGTATGATGACAAAATAGTGATCTATCAAAGGTAGAATGTTAAAAATGTTGTTTGTGTGCTGTTAATAAGGTCACTAATTTTACCTTTAACCGAGGGTGTCCAAACTATGGTTCGCCGGCGAGATGTCACAGGTTTGATAAAAAATTTGACCCACTTAATTTGAAATGTCTGATAGTAAAATTGCCACAAGTTAACCGCCATCTTGTGGACAACATGAGCAATTCAGGTTAATGGCCATGAATTATAGTTTGAAGTGCACACAGCAAAACATTTGTATGTATGACCCAGTCCTTTGCCACTCATGGCTTAAATAAACCAACACAAAAGGTCAACAAACATTACACAACCTGGTCACTGAACTTTGTGAGTATCATAAAAAGTGTCCGTGCACAACACATATTTCATTTAAATCTACTGCAATGCAAACAAAAAATAAATAAATAATAAATTAATAAATAAATAAGTCTATTGCAATGCATGATGGGAAAAATGCCAAACACTCTCTCCAAACTTATCCATGTCTGCCTTTTAGGTGCTTGATATTTCTGATTGACTACAAAATTTGAAGGATGTCGTCACGGAAGTAAACAAGGTAGGAGTCAAACTTTAGCATATTCCTAATATCCAATTATATTAATTATACATAGTATATTCAGACATAGTGCAATTGAGTATTTTTTTAACGTCCACTGTTAAAAAAAAAAAATTACGGAAAAAACTGGTAGCTCAGTCACCAGAATGTTACCATAAATTAGCTAATTAGCGGGCTGTAGAGCTTTTTCATTTCGGGCTCCAGTACTCTGGAATGCCCTCCCGGTAACAGTTCGAGATGCCACCTCAGTAGAAACATTTAAGTCTCACCTTAAAACTCATTTGTATACTCTAGCCTTTAAATAGACTCCCTTTTTAGACCAGTTGATCTGCCGTTTCTTTTCTTCTATGTCCCACTCTCCTTTGTGGAGGGAGTCCGGTCCGATCCGGTGGCCATGTAGTGCTCGCCTGTGTATCGGCTCGGGACATCTCTGCGCTGCTGATCCGCCTCCGCTTGGGATGGTTTCCTGCTGGCTCCGCTGTGGACGGGACTCTCGCTGCTGTGTTGGATCCGCTTTGGACTGGACTCTCGCGACTGTGTTGGATCCATTATGGATTGAACTTTCACAGTATCATGTTAGACCCGCTCGACATCCATTGCTTTCCTCCTCTCCAAGGTTCTCATAGTCATCATTGTCACCGACGTCCCACTGGGTGTGAGTTTTCCTTGCCCTTATGTGGGCCTACCGAGGATGTCGTAGTGGTTTGTGCAGCCCTTTGAGACGCTAGTGATTTAGGGCTATATAAGTAAACATTGATTGATTGATAATATTCTAACACGTTTTATGAATGTCTGTGTTAGTATTACTAACCGACAATGGCATTATTTTTGTATTGTTTCAGTTTCACAAATTCCTCAGTAAATTCACCAAAACGTCACCGTGAAGTTATTGAGAGCTCACTTGCGCAGCTTGTGGGCCCATGACCATGACTTCTGTTTTGTTTGATCAGCCGTTTTACTGCCCTGTTACAGACACCGTTTGGAAACAATTAAAGTATGTAAATGAACATTTACAAAACATTTCTGTGTAAATAACTCATTTTACAAGGTATATATTTGCAGCTTAAATGGAAAAAAAATGAGTTTTCTTCCAAAATTTAGGGGCTGCGGCTTAAAAACCGGTGCACTTTCAAAACACAGTTGTTTGAGCTCATTATGCTATCAAACCAAACTGATGCTTACCTAACATATTATTGAATGTAAATTTTGGATGAGTATATGAATCTGCCGGCCTTTTTGACAAGAGCTAAATGTCGGATTGTAAAGATGCTATTTGATCTGCTGTATTTCAGCAAATCAAGGATCCATTGTTTTGGATTCGTGACAAGCGCATTGGTTGACGACGCGCTGATTGCCACGAAAGGGCCGCTAAGTGCATGTTATTTTCTTGATGAAATCACGACAACAAAGAAACAAATAGCATCGCTTCAATTTGTGGACCTGCGTTGCATGCAAGCTTGAGACTCAACAAAATAAAACAACACATTTTAGCACTTACGAGGGAGTCGACTGTCCGTCTCAATTGCAGTTGCAGAAAATAATAGAAAAGGAACGTACCTTATTAAATTCATTGGAAATAAAAGGACTCAGTGGTTACGTAAACAATATTTATCAAATTGTCAGGAGGAATAGCAATATCAAACTTTAGGTTTTACTACAGGCATCAGAATGAATAAATATCAGCTGCAATATGAAGCATTAAAATCTCCTCCGTTATGGTTGGTTCTGGAGGCAATCTCAACTAAACCAGTATCTCTTAGAGCTCTCTACTTCCGCTTTTACAAACCCCGTTTCCATATGAGTTGGGAAATTGTGTTAGATGTAAATTTAAACGGAAAATAATGATTTGCAAATCCTTTTCAACCCATATTCAATTGAATGCACCACAAAGACAAGATATTTGATGTTCAAACTCATAAAAACTTTATTTTTTATTTTTTTGCAAATATAACTAACTTGGAATTTCATGGCTGCAACAGGTGTCACGATCCGGTATGCGGATCGTTTATTGTTTTGCCGCTTATATGTCTTTGTTCATGTTTAATTCTGGACTCTGCCGATCCTTGTTTGAGCACTTCCCCGTTTGTTTAGTCACCATGGCAACGTTTTGTGCTCCTCCTCACGGGCTCCTGTCACACCTGTTGTTGATTATCATTTGTGTATTTAAGCCCACCTGATTCCTCAGTTCGTCCTCGGTCCATTACTTGCTTTTCGCAACACGTCACGTTTTGTATCCTTCTGCCCTCGATTATTGTGTGCTAAGTTCCGCCTTAGCTTCACGTGCGTGTGGCACGTCGTTTAATATTTTCTGTTTCCTGCAACGCTTTTAGCATTAGCTTTCCGTGCATTGGCACGCGCTTTGTTTTTCTCCTTTTTTGCACCAGTGTTCTTTTGTTTTATTATATTAAAACATATTCTTACCTGCAATCCTGCTGACTGGTAGTGTGTGCATCCACGAAGTGGCAACTCCGCGCAACAAGTGCGTCGAACGCGTGACAACAGGTGCCAAAGTAGTTGGGAAAGGGCATGTTCACCACTGTGTTACATCACCTTTTCTTTTAACAACACTCAAATGTTTGGGAACTGAGGAAACTGATTGTTGAAGCTTTGAAAGTGGAATTCTTTCCCATTCTTGTTTTATGTAGAGAGCTTCAGTCGTTCAACAGTCCGGGGTCTCCGCTGTCATATTTTACGCTTCATAACGCGCCACACATTTTCAATGGGAGAGAGGTCTGGACTGCAGGCGGGCCAGGAAAGTGCCCGCACTCTTTTACTACGAAACCACGCTGTTCTAAACACGTGGCTTGGCGTTGTCTTGCTGAAATAAGCAGGGGCGTCCATGATAACGTTGCATGGATGACAACATATGTTGTTCCAAAACCTGTATTTACCTTTCAGCATTAATGGTGTCTTCACAGACGTGTAAGTTACCCATGCCTTGGGCACTAATACACCCCCATACCATCACAGATGCTGGCTTTTGAACTTTGCGTCGATAACAGACTGGATAGTTTGCTTCTTCTTTGGTCCGGATGACACGATGTCGAATATTTCCAAAACAATTTAAAAATGTTAAAACCATAGAACACTTTTCCACTTTTCATCAGTCCATCTTAGATGATCTCGGGCCAAGAGAACTAACTGTTAGCATTTAATTTCAGCTTTGGCTCTTCAGCATTCACAGAAAATTTCTTCGGAATTTACAAGTTTTCTTGCGAACGTGACATTTGGACGCAAAAGCGAATGTTTAAATAGGAAAATTTACACGTTTTTGCCACGTCGCTCCCACTGGCAGGTGATCACTTCCTGCCATACTTGCCAACTTTGAGACCTATATATACACACATATATACACACACATATATATATATATATATATATATATATATATATATATATATATATATATATATATATATATATATATATATATATATATATATATATATATATATTTATATATATATATATATACACACACACATATATACACACACATACACATATATATATATATATATAAGTGTGTGTGTGTATATATGTGTGTGTATATATACATGTGTATATATGTGTGTGTATATATATATATATATATATGTGTGTGTGTATATATGTGTGTATATATATATATATATATGTATATATATATATATATACATACATACATACATATCTACCGCTTACTTCCTGTAAGCGGTAGAAAATGGATGGATGGATATATATATATATATATATATATATATATATATATATTAGGGGTTGGCAAATTAATGCATTAATTACGAGTTAACTCATCAATCTATTAACGCCGACAATTATTTTATCGCACATTTGCGTATGTTGTTTACATGCTTTTATTTTGTTAAAGCCTTTTCTTAAGATGGCGTCGCCCGGATGGGCTTCGGGGTCGAGGGGCTCTTGGTAAAGATGGAATTTTTGGCAAAAATGCCGGACAATTCTGCAAATTTCATGGCTGGCTTACAGCGTGGTCACTCCGGGATCACTTACGACCGCCAGACAATTCTGAATGTGGGTAGATCGGGCCGTTTTGGACTGAATGACGCATGCTTGCTAGACCGGCTAGCTAGCATGGGAATACTTTGCCGGCTACATCCAGCGGCCTGTGAAGCAGCGGAGTATATGTGTTGTCTGTCTATTTATGAATAATGCAGACGAGGAGTGTTGGCTGAGTTCTTAACGTTTACTTTCAGAGCGTGCATATCACAACATACAAGATGTCGTCATGGCGACACAACCTATACCGGGCTACCGCGCATGCTCGTCACTCCTGTTGCATGCTGGGTAGGGTAGTTCTTTTTTTCCCTGGCTCATAACATCACAATATAGTACCATGTATATGGTGCGTTCAGTTTATCAAAGCACCAAGCAAACAATCGGAAAATTCCCATCATATTAATTCCTAGATATGGTCATAATTATTTTAAGTGCACTATGCAGAATAAACACAACATTATTAATATTGTTACTACGGATAATTTGATCAAAAATTCCCTAAAACAGCCCACTACCTGTAATATAGTTTTTTTAAACATAAGATCCCTGATAAAAAAAATGTTTCTGCTGTTACCTCAGAAATTGCCTGTTCAGATGTTATGATTGTGGCTCAGAGATTTGTATGTAGATTATATTTATTTTCCATAACAAACAGGATAACTTAAATACCCTGGCAGTGGCAATAAGCTTAAAAGTTTGTATTTACATTTTCTGAGTTGATTTTCATAAAATATGCTATTTAACTGCTACTGTTTAACAAGAACTGATTTAAATTGTGTTTGCACAACAAATGTTTTGGCGCTTTTGTTCACGTGGGAGAATATTCCAATAAAGGTGCACTACACACTACTTTTGAATTCATTATTGGGCTTTGCGTATACAATGCAGTTAATCGCAATTAATCGGAGAAATAGTGTGATTAACGTCGATTAAAATTTTTAATCGTTGCCCAGCCCTAATATATATATATATATACACACACATATACACACATCAGGGTTTCCCACACATTCATTTATTTGTGGCGGCCCGCCACGAAAGAATTACGGCCGCCACAAATAAAAAAATAATTTAAAAAAATTTAAAAAATTCGGCTTTTGACTCGCTCAACCGCTCATAAAAGCAATGGGACTCATTCAGTGAATGGAGCTTGTAGTTACATATTTTATAAATATTTAAATATTATATAAATATGTATATTTACGGCGTGGCGCAGTGGGAGAGTGGCCGTGCGCAACCCGAGGGTCCCTGGTTCAAATCCCACCTAGTACCGACCTCGTCACGTCCGTTGTGTCCTTGAGCAAGACACTTCACCCTTGCTCCTGATGGGTGCTGGTTGGCGCCTTGCATGGCAGCTCCCTCCATCAGTGTGTGAATGTGTGTGTGAATGGGTAAATGTGAAAGTAGTGTCAAAGCGCTTTGAGTACCTTGAAGGTAGAAAAGTGCTATACAAGTACAACCCATTTATCATTTATTTATATAAATATGTACATAAAGTGTTATAATTATATTCCAACTCCGCGTTCTTCTTGGTCATCGCCGCCGCTGCCTCTAAAACCCCCCCAGATAAACCTATGGATAACGGAGACATATATAATAGTCTCCTTTTCAGGTGAGAGGACGCTAAAGGCAGGGCCTTTAAGGCACTACCCCGATATTTTTGTCCAGGTGGAAATCGGGAGAATGGTTGCTCCGGGAGATTTTTGGAAGGGGCAATGAAATTCGGGAGCCCCCCGGGAAAATCGGGAGGGTTGGCAAGTATGCCACAGAGCAAGCGCCTTTGCTTGTGCAACCAACCTCGTTTCGCAAATTCCACTTTCTCCCAACCCCCCCCAAAAATTTTTATTTATGGGACGTTTTTTCGTAGGCATTTTCGGTTTTATGTCTCTTGTGTGAGCGAGCGGGTGTCAGTGCGGCTGGGGCTGCCGATTACATAACGCCTTCATGCCAGGGCTGACCTTGAGATGAAGCCCTGGCTCTCAAAAAAATAGATTAAGCATGAACAATGTGTTGAAGCGTAATACTCTGCGTGAGTGCAGACGGCAGCACGGGGGTTAGTTAGTGCATGTGCCTCACAATACAAAGTTCCTGAGTTCAATCCAGGGCTCGGGATCTTTCTGTGTGGAGTTTGCATGTCTTCCCCTACGGGTACTCCGGCTTCCTCCCACTTCCAAAGACATGCACCTGGGGATAGGTTGATTGGCAACACTAAATTGGCCCTAGTGTGTGAATGTGAGTGTGAATGTTGTCTGTCTATATGTGTTGGCCCTGTGATGAGGTGGCGACTTGTGCAGGGTGTACCCCGCCTTCCGCCCGAATGCAGCTGAGATAGGCTCCAGAACCCCCTAAACCCTGAAAAGGGACAAGCGGTAGGAAATGCACTGTAAAAAAAAATCCTATTTTTATGGTTAATTTACTCTAAAATTCTACTGTAATTGTTCATTTTTTTAAAATAGGTTATAAAACTGTAGAATTGAAGACATTATCTATAAATAAACAAACTGCCTGTTATTTTAAGTAATATGCCAGTAATGACAATCTTGTAACGCCGGTTCTGCATCGTGGTACCGGGTTCGATTCCCTCGTGGATGCGTCAAACGAAGAACACAACAAAAGGTAGGATCTAACAAATTTATTAAGAAAAGGTGAGCTCCGAACAAAAACACTGGAGCTAATAAAAAGGGAAACAAAAGACGCTAGCGTGAAAGCTAGGAAATATAAAGAACTAAGACATGGCATGAAGGCATAAAAAGTAAAAACAAAAGATGATTAGCATGTGAGCTAAAGATGACTAGGTGGCTGAGCTAATGAGCTAGCGAGAAAAGCATACCTGACGTTACGTTGCGTGAAAACAAACTAGAGTCCCAGAAAGAATAAACAGAAGAGACTGGCTTGTAAAAGGAAGGTGATTAGCAGAGAACAGGTGTGCAGGAACCGGGAGTAACAGCTGAAACTAATAAGTAACCATGGTGATGGACTAAACGGGAAATAAACGGATCAAACGGAGAATGAGAACAAAGATGGAAAAATAAACAATAATATGTGGAGATCCGAGTCACGGATCGCAACAAAACTATGTATATTTCTATTTTTTTTTAAAGAAAAGTACCAAATTAATTATACATTTTCTGTTTTCTCAAATTACTTTCAAAATTATGTAAAATTACAGTAATTAACTTTCATTAAATATGTACCCTGTTATATAAAAGTATATGACCATACTAACAATCTAACAGTTTTATATATAATCCATCCATCCATCCATCTTCTTCCGCTTATCCGAGGTCGGGTCGCGGGGGCAGCAGCCTAAGCAGGGAAGCCCAGACTTCCCTCTCCCCAGCCACTTCGTCTAGCTCTTCCCGGGGGATCCCGAGGCGTTCCCAGGCCAGCCGGGAGACATAGTCTTCCCAACGTGTCCTGGGTCTTCCCCGTGGCCTCCTACCGGTTGGACGTGCCCTAAACACCTCCCTCGGGAGGCGTTCGGGTGGCATCCTGACCAGATGCCCGAACCACCTCATCTGGCTCCTCTCGATGTGGAGGAGCAGCGGCTTTACTTTGAGTTCCTCCCGGATGGCAGAGCTTCTCACCCTATCTCTAAGGGAGAGCCCCGCCACCCGGCGGAGGAAACTCATTTCGGCCGCTTGTACCCGTGATCTTATCCTTTCGGTCATGACCCAAAGCTCATGACCATAGGTGAGGATGGGAACGTAGATCGACCGGTAAATTGAGAGCTTTGCCTTCCGGCTCAGCTCCTTCTTCACCACAACGGATCGGTACAACGTCCACATTACTGAAGACGCCGCACCGATCCGCCTGTCGATCTCACGATCCACTCTTCCCCCACTCGTGAACAAGACTCCTAGGTACTTGAACTCCTCCACTTGGGGCAGGGTCTCCTCCCCAACCCGGAGATGGCACTCCACCCTTTTCCGGGAGAGAACCATGGACTCAGATTTGGAGGTGCTGATTCTCATTCCGGCCGCTTCACACTTTATATATAATTTTAAAGGTAAATCTTATCTTTTTAATATTTATGTGTATTTTTACAGTCAAGTAGAAAAATACTGTATATGTAGCCTGTTATATAAAGGTTTATGCTCATACCAACAATTTCACATTTTTTCTGTAATATGACATACGTTGGTGACTGCAAGACACACCCGATCAACAGCCACACCGACGGCGGCCGCACAAACAACCGCCACACCAAACAACAATGACAAACACACCCCAGGAGAACATCCCCACCGCAACACAACACAAACACAACAGAAAAAACACCCAGAATTCCATGTGTTACAATATACACCCACACCACCAAACCTCGCCCACCTCAACCGATGCACGGAGGGGGGCGGGGCTGGGTTTTATGCGAGGGTGTAGCCCGGAAGAGTCAGGGCTGCATGGGATTCTGGGTATCTGCAATGTTCATGCTGTACCACAGCGAGGATGCTCCCCCGGAACGCGCCCATCACTCCCGCCCGATGCGGGTCCACAGCACGGCGAACACCTGCAACAGTGCCAAAGCTTCCCGCAAGGCCACCGCCAGCGCGACCCGCATGGCTGCCGATCAAGCATGTCCCGCAGCCACCATTACATGTCTGTTAAAGCCATACACAAGTCGGAACACTGTTGGTTCGGTGAATGAGCGAACGCAGAGGGCGATAAAGTGCAGTCACGGTACGGCCACAATATACGAACATCGGGTCAATCCTACGAGTGGGACACCGAAAGTCTCGGGGTAAAATCGGTAGGATCGTTGAGTATGTCGTTAGGGCTGGATAGCCGTTCATAGAAGGTGAACCCACTTTGCACCAAGTTCTTGCATCCAGCGAATGTGAGACCCCTGATCCTAACAATTCAGAAAAAATCTGTAAAATAATGGTATTTTTCTGTGGAACTTCCAGCATTGTCACTTCATTAAAAGGTGGTTGATCTTAAAGGCCTACTGAAACCCACTACTACCCACCAGCAGTCTGATAGTTTATATATCAATGATGAAATATCAACATTGCAACACATGCCAATACGGCCTTTTTAGTTTACTAAATTGCAATTTTAAATTTCCCGGGAGTTTTTTCCTGAAAACGTCGCGTAATGATGACGTGTACGCGTGACGTCACAGGTTTTTAGGAAGTATGAGCGCTGCACACACACACAGCTAAAAGTCGTCTGCTTTAACGGCATAATTACACAGTATTTTGGAGATCTGTGCTGCTGAATCTTTTGCAATTTGTTCAATTGATATTGGAGAAGTCAAAGTAGAAAGATGGAGTTGGGAAGATTTAGCCTTTAGCCACACAAACACACAGTGATTCCTTGTTTGAAATTCACGGAGGTGAAACTTCACTATGGATCAGAGCAGACATGGATCCCAACCGAATGTCAACCAGCAGGTTTCGGTGAGAAAATTGTGGTTAAAAAGTCGCCTCTTACCGGATATCAGCTCAACTTGTGCCGTCCGTACAGCTGTCGTCGACTTCCCTGAGACATTGGCGTCAACACCCGGCCGTGGACGTACACCTCCGACTATCAGGTACTGTTAAACTCACTAAAACACTAGCAACACAATAGAAAGATAAGGGATTTCCCAGAATTATCCTAGTAAATGTCTCTAAAAACATATGAATCCGTCTCAATGCAATCGGGGTTTTTTTTTTTTTAACTTGTTTATTCTAGTCCGTCGCTATAAATATCCTCAAACACAAATCTTTCATCCTCGCTCAAATTAATGGGGGAATTATCGTTTTCTCAGTCCGAATAGCTGTTTTTGTTGGAGGCTCCCATTAAAAACAATGTGAATATGTGAGGAGCCATTGAACATGTGACGTCATCGTCTGCGACTTCCGGTAGAGGCAGGGCTTTTCTGTTAGCACCGAAAGTTGCGAACTTTATCGTGGATGTTCTCTACTAAATCCTTTCAGCAAAAATATGGCAATATCGCGAAATGATCAAGTATGACACATAGAATGGACCTGCTAGCCCCGTTTAAATAAGAAAATCTCATTTCAGTAGGCCTTTAATAATTTGGGAAAACTCTGTACAATAAAGGTATTTTTCTGCAGAACTGTTTGCATCATCACTTTATTAAAAGGTGGTTAATCTTAATAATTTAGTAAAATCCTGTAAAATTATATTATCCGCAAAACGTTTCCTGAAAATTTCTGTAAATATGTTTTTGATCATTATTTGGTTTACAATGTTTTACTTTAATTTTATGGTTTTCGTTTGGCAGCTGTAGCTGCCAGTAAATGACCGTTTTTATACAGAATTTTTTTTTTTTACAGTTTGGATGGATGGTTTTGGTTACATGTATCACGTGTTAAAAGTTAAAGCAGGAGTGTCAAACTCAAATACCGAGTGGGCCAAAATTTAAAACTGAACAAAGCCGCGGGCCAACGTTGAACAAATTAACCTTTTAATAGGAACCCAAACAACTTTTGCATTGAATATTAAACAAGAAAGGCTTATATAACTTTATAGTCACATACAAAATCGAGTTTCAAATTATAATAATGAGTAAAAAATATCAGTGGCATATCAAATAAAATGTAAATAAAAATTGGGGGAGCGGGGTTTGGTGTAAGCAAGGGTGTATATTGTAGCATCCTGGAAGAGTTACTGCTGCAAGGGATTCTGGGTATTTCTTCTGTTGAGTTTATGTTGTGCTACGGTGCGGATGTTCTCCCGAAATGTGTTTGTCATTCTTGTTTGGTGTAGCTTCACAGTGTGGCGCATATTTGTAAAAGTGTTAAAGTTCTTTTTTCCTTTTTTTAATTTTTTATTTTATTTATTTTATTTATTTATTTATTTATTTTATTATCTTTCTAGCTATCATTATGTATACGTATCGTTGGATTTGAACAACTTTATTGTTGATAATAGAGGTAATCTATTGGTTTTGTTCATGATCAATAGCGCTTTTTCTATTGGTATTTGTATTGCTCCAGTTTTAGTGTAAAAATGCTCATTGTCATTACTATATTATTTATTTCACTAACTGCTTATTTGCTATCACTTTTACGATCATATTTGTACATATTATGTATGTTCTGGTGTTGTTCTATTGTTGTTGTTGTTATTGTTGTATTTGCTGTTGTTGTTTTTGTCTCTCTGTCTAATCCCCCTCTTATCCCCACTATTTCCCCCTCTGTCTTCCTTTTTTTCTCTTTCTATCCCCTCCTGTTCCGGCCCGGCTGCACCAAATGATAATATAAATACATTTAATAAAGTCAAATTCAAATAAGACAACAAGAGAAGTATCTTACACTTCTCTTTTTTAAAGTAAATCTGAACAGCCGATATGGGCATTTACATCAACTATATGATTTGCCTGAGAAGCTGGACAGGACAAAAAAAAAGAAAAAAAAAAAAGTTGTTTATACGGCCACCCTCAGTGTGACCCTTATGGCTGTTGATCAAGTATGCCTTGCATTCACTTGTGTGTGTTAAAGCAGCATATATTATGTGACTGGACCGGCACGTTGTTTGTGTGGCGGAAAAGCGGACGTGACGACAGGCTGTAGAGGACGCACGCCCCTCACTCACTCTCTCTGATGCCGAGAGGCTCGTCCACGCCTTTGTCTCCTCCAAGCT